>NC_074715.1:38650085-38950085 GCF_947242115.1 Biomphalaria glabrata
AAGGCTTGTCATAGATTGTAACGGACTGAAATTCCAAATTATATTAACAAGAAAATGTAAATGCATAAAAGCATATAAATATTTAACTTGAAACGCGTTTTACTAAAGCTATTCAAATTCCATAACAAAGTAGGCCTATCCAAGACATGCTATGACAAAGTCATGGTCACACTCTTTCTTTCTGTCTTGCATTCCAGCTTCAATAAGAAATATTAATTATCCAGCAAAACCAATGACATGATATAGACATTGATAAACATTAAGAAACTAGAACAGACACAAAATAGAGCAGTGCGATTCATAACAAACGAATATTCACATTTGACTAGAGTATTTTAAATCTAGAATTAAATCTAAATAATTGTCACAATGAATGTGAGGGCCATGTGTGTGTTTTGTGGATTTTTTATTTTTATTTTTGTTTGATCTCCACCAGGTAAAACTAATGGAAAAGAATAAGTATAAATGTGTTTGAGGTGCGGTTAAAAATACAACAAGCATATATCTGACGAAAAAAAAAAGCTGTGTAAAAAGTAGATTAAACTGTGTAAAGTGATGCTACTTACAAACTCTACTGAAATGGACGTGTTCCGAGTCAAAAGTCTATGAGGGTGAGCATTACGAAGCGTAGGGTGCCAGAAAAAAACTGGGGAGGCGGAAGGAGAGATAGATGGAGAGAAAGAGAAGGGAAAGGGGAGAGAAGAAGGGAGAGAGAGAGAGAGAGAAGGGAAGGGGAGAGAAGAAGGGAGAGAGAGAAGAGAGAGAGAGAGAGAGAAGGGAAGGGGAAGAGAAGAAGGGAGAGAGAGAAGAGAGAGAAAGAAGAGAAGGGGGAGAGAAGAGAGAGAAGAGTGAGAGAGAAGGGAAGGGGGAGAGAAAAAGAAAGAGAGAGAAGAGAGAGAGAAGAGAAGGGGGAGAGAAGAGAGAGAGAGAGAGAAGGGAAGGGGGAGAGAAGAGAGAGAAGAGTGAGAGAGAAGGGAAGGGGGAGAGAAGAAGAAAGAGAGAGAAGAGAGAGAGAAGAGAAGGGGGAGAGAAGAGAGAGAGAGAGAGAAGGGAAGGGGGAGAGAAGAAGGGAGAGAGAGAAGAGAGAGAGAAGGGAAGTGGAAAGAAGAAAGGAGAGAGAGAAGAGAGAGAGAGAAGAGAAGGGGGAGAGAAGAGAGAGAGAGAGAGAAGGGAAGGGAAGGGGAGAGAAGAAGGGAGAGAGAAGAGAGAGAGAGAGAGAGAAGGGAAGGAGAAAGAAGAATGGAGAGAGAGAAGAGAGAGCGAAGGGAAGGGGGAGAGAAGAAGGAAGAGAGAGAGAGAGAGAGAAATAGAGACCTGAACTTTCTATTTCAAAGTAACATATAGTACTAGAATATGCAAAGTGTATGCTCTCCTTTTGATAAACAATAGTATGTCCTATTTCAAGTAATTGTTCTTGTGTTTTTAGACTAGCTAGTCAATTGTTGGCTCATACAGTCACACTCACAGTCTCTAGTTAGTCAATTGTTGGCTCATACAGTCACACTCACAGTCTCTAGTTAGTCAATTGTTGGCTCATACAGTCACACTCACAGTCTCTAGTTAGTCAATTGTTGGCTCATACAGTCACACTCACAGTCTCTAGTTAGTCAATTGTTGGCTCATACAGTCACACTCACAGTCTCTAGTTAGTCAATTGTTGGCTCATACAGTCACACTCACAGTCTCTAGTTAGTCAATTGTTGGCTCATACAGTCACACTCACAGTCTCTAGTTAGTCAATTGTTGGCTCATACAGTCACACTCACAGTCTCTAGTTAGTCAATTGTTGGCTCATACAGTCACACTCACAGTCTCTAGTTAGTCAATTGTTGGCTCATACAGTCACACTCACAGTCTCTAGTTAGTCAATTGTTGGCTCATACAGTCACACTCACAGTCTCTAGTTAGTCAATTGTTGGCTCATACAGTCACACTCACAGTCTCTAGTTAGTCAATTGTTGGCTCATACAGTCACACTCACAGTCACACTTGCATTGTCTTAGTTCGTATCTTAGACTCAGGAGAAATCGATAAAAATAGCTGACTCAGCTTATTAGATGCATCTCCGGTAAACGATTTAGAGACAGACCTAAAGCAAATCCATTTTTTCTTTTTACTGCGGTGACCAACGGTGACCCTGATCTTATCCTGTTAGCGCCTAGATCATAGTTAAGTAAGTACCTCTTGCGTATTGTTACAAATTGACCAGGAATGCATAACGAAAAGCAGGCACGTCTCCAATTAGACATGGACAAGGGGCTAACACAAACACGTCAATACAGTTATGAATTATCCAGTGGTCATTGAGTTCGATGTCACGTGTAACACAAGCTATGTCACTAAGGTTCGTTATACGTAATATATAAGTTGTCGAAAGTACGAATATCGATCTATATTGATCTCTACAGATCCATATACAGCACAGCAACATAAACACTGCATTAGAAAAAAAGGTAAACAGTAGCGAACAAGCCAAAAGACTCCAGAATACACACACTGTGCCTTAAGTGAGACTAGAAACGCCAACAAAAGACTCCGGGAAGACATCCGCTGAAGGTGGCTGAAAATTTGGGCTGTCTGTAGAAAAAAAAAAGAGGTAGGACCCGGGTGGGGTGTGGGGGGAGGACAAGGAGGTCGGATGGGCAGCTGTATATTTGTGAGAGAGGAAATTAGTTTGGTGCCGTAGAAGACCACAGAGGAGTTGATACACGCTCCCCTAAATGGCAGTCATAAGATGTGTGCAAGTGTGTGAGAGAGAGAGAGAGGAGAGGAGAGAAAAAAGAGAGGGAGAGAGACAGCATGGGAGAGACGGAGAGAGTGTGGGTTACTTGCCACTCAGCTGACAATATAAATAATTGATTTCATATCAAGAAAACATCAATAGATGGAGGAAGCGCCTGAGTTTGTCTGGGATTTTACTATTTGCTTTGAGTTCAGAAGTAGTGAAATGTTGTCCAAGTTGGACTCTATGCCTATAAAATATTGTCATGAAAGAAAAATCTTGACCTAGATGAGTGCTAACAGTGACCTTACTACCAGAACTTGGTCAACACATTTGATTTAGTGGACTGGACATCTAACGAGCATACATCTAGTTACAATAGACACGGAACAAAAGACAACTGTTCTAAATAAGCAAGAGATTTACAGACACTTCATACATGACACGTTTGTACTTAGAACAAAAAAAACAACCCAGTAAATGAGCCTATTTTCAAACGTTAGGCCTAAGTGGGTGGCAATGTCCGTTTTATTTCAAATGATTTAAGGATGGATAATGAGTGTGTATTGACATATAAGGACAAGATATCGTATACAAATGTGTTATAAAATATATGCTCTGTTTCTTCTTCTTCTTCTTCTTCTCTCTCTCTCTCTCTCTCTCTTGACTCGTTTCGTTCACACAGCCAGCTCAGACACTCCCGACTCCTACTCTATTACTCAACAAGCCAGTCTGTGGTTGAGCTGAAATATATCGACAACCTCGTTCCTGCAGCCCTCTAACCGTCCCTCCCCCTCTCTCTCTCTCTCTCTCACATCCTCTTTTAGACATTCACTTGACACACGAGTACCAACCCTGACACACAGTGACACTGACACGAGGACACTTAAGAAGACACACTGACAAAGGTCGGCAAGGGAGGAAAGGGGGGAAATGGTGACCCTCAGCGTGAAGGCGCGCGCTCTCTGCACGTAGGAAGTTTGAAAAAAGAAGCCAGAAACCGCGGGAATAAATTGAAATATGGACACTGGTTTCTTGGAGAAATGGCCTACATTTTGAAAAATAAAATATGAGAATCACGCTAACTTAGAAATCTAGATAAAAAATGATCACATTTCGATTACTTTCTTGTAAAGCTTTATTATTGCAAGGAGATCCAGGCCGGATCTAGATCAGTAGATCTAACTAGTTAATAATATAATATATAGAAATGAATAAACAATTAGGCTTGACCTTAAGCTTGATTTTGACTAGACCTTTAAAAAACTAAAACCCAACAGCTATTCATTCTATGAATTACCAAATATACTCTAACGAACACAGATCAACTCTAAATATAACAAGATACGTCTTTCCAGTAAGCTTTACACAATCAAGTTCTCATCTTATCTTATACTAGCCAGACATTACCCGCGGCCTGCGGGCCTTAGTTTGTGTATTACTAATCTAATGGATTGGATTTATACATATATATATATATATATATATATATATATATATATGTCAAACTAAGATAATGTTCCTTTCAAGTTTTTCTCTTTCGCCACGAAAATAAAAGTAGTTTTGCGAAAATGGGTTTACTCGTTAAGCCGATAGGCCCTACATCCATATCTATTAAAAATGAAAGGAGTGCGAGATGAATGAAATATAAAGTACAATTAAAACGGGTTTACCCGATTTGTTCAATAAATGGGATTATAAAGTACGTCAGGACATCTAAATTCGCATATATAAGGAACGAATTTATTTAAAAATGCTTTTGAAACACAAATTTGAAGGTTAATTTTATTACATAATGAAATCAATAGACTATATTTTGTATTTTCATGTGCCAAAGTAAAAAAAACTATCTGTGCAAAGTGTTGTTTTAAAAATTAGATCTATATCAAAATCCTTTCGATTTACTATACATACATACGCCTTACTTTCTGCTTTATATTATAAGATATTACAGACGTTATTTCAAAAAGAAGATAATTAGGTCCTACGCATTTCATAAGTCAATCTAGTCATGCTTGTTAATTAATCAATGACTTAAACTCTGCTAATTTGTTGGTTTTCCAGGCTGATTCAGACAACCCATTTCATTCTCTAATAGCACTAGGGACGAAGAAGCACTTGTACGAATTTGTTCTTGCTTATGGAATAAGAAATGTGCCTCTATCTTTGTGTCTTTCAGAGTATTTCATTAGGCTGTGTTTTTCTATTAGTAAATTATGGTTCAATGTTTTATGTATTATAGCTGCTTAACTTTTTATTCTTCTGTCCTGAAGTTTCTCTAAGCTAAGTGATTTTACTAATGATGTTACTCTAATCAAATTTGAATATTTGCTTGTTATAAATCTCACTTTTCTATTTTGTATTTGTTCTAGTTTCTTTATGTTTTCTTGAGTTGAGGGATCCCAAACAGAGGATGTGTATTCTAATATTGGCGAAACTATAAAGTTAAATAGCATTTTAGTTGTATGTTCTTGTTTGATTTGCTTTATGTTTTTTTTTTTGTTTTTCTATTAACAGTCCAGCCAATGATTTCACCAGGGCATGTGGACTGGAACATTGACAGAGGACGGTGCGAAGAATATTCACAGTCCAATTTTTATTCAACTCAGGAAAGAAACATTTAAGTCGAGGACGGGATCCCCGTTGAAGTCAAGTTGAAAATACAAAATGTAAGCCAAATTAAATAAAAAAAAATTGACACATTTTTGAAACAAACCATAGTGACCAATTAGGTAGTTATTTTTCCCTCAAAGATAGAGATAAACTGTTAAATTTATAATGTTCTGTTTTCGAAATACCTGTCCACCCAATGTCCACCAATGGAGAGTTTGTCAGCTCATAAGAGGAGTTGTAAAAACAAAAAAAGATTGTAAGTGTTTGAAATGAATAAATACATTAAACAATGTCAAGGTCGCTATATTGAAAGGTCAGTATTGCCATTTGCCAACTCATTATTGATAGTTTTGTGCATACATTGTTTAAAATTCATATCATCAATTTCTATTTTTCTTTAGTCCGGATACCCAAAAAAAGCTTGCTATTTATAATTTTCCAAATTTATGAAAATCCATATTCGTTACATGCTGTAAAAATGAGAATATAAATCTTCGATCCACAAATAAATAAAGGTAAGCCACAGACCTATATATATATTATAGCTAGACTGGACATGGAGATCTCTAACACTGTGAGAGTCGTGAGAAATGTCAAAAAAGCTAAAAACAAGACGTTGTTTTGTAGAGTAGTTTTAAGAAGTGAAGTTTTTGTTTCACCCCTAACCTATGTAACATATAATTTAATGTTTAGATCTAGATCTAGTAATCCGAGTAATTGAATATCGAAAAAAAAGAACAATCTGGTCTCTTAATTATTATTTTGCAATTTTTAGATACAAAATATAGATCTAGAAAGATATAGGCAATCAATCTGATCAATCTAAAATCATAAGATGATTAAAATAAATCGATCTATGACTATTGTTCCTCTGTCTCAATGGAAACTTACAGGAAATAGCTTTACATCATAGATTTGTGTAACTATATAGTTCTGTAATTAATATTAATAATAACCCATTCTTTTAAAATCTGCAAAATGGTATTGCATGATTATTTCTAAACTTTGAAAATTAAAGATAGTTGAACCATAAATTATTTGTATATATTATATGTAGGTGACAGGTCTGTGATCGGATAAGACTTTGTTACCGTGTTCCAGTCTTGGTATACTATATATAGGTCTGTGAGCTTAACGTAGTTCAGTTTATTCCTTACAAATGGTTTCTATTTTATTTGACCTAGAGAAGCTAGAGCCACAGTTCTGAGTTTCGTACTATTATTTGACACATTGTAATGACAAAAACAAAAATGGAGTCAGAGGGAATTGGACCATAAACAGATGAAATAAAATCCTAAGGAAAAAAACAAACCTTTCAAAATTCCAATGTATATGTATCAAACTTTGAACTTCTTGTGAATACTTGTATCACCTATCCCAGTAGTGTTATTATCTAGAGGTCAGTAGTTTAAAGACTAACAAGCCAAATCGTATAGGGTTTAAAATTGTCCAAATCTCTGTTTTATCTTTTAATCAATCGATATAAAATGGTGGACTGTAAATATGCAGCTATATTCTCTATTGAAATCTCACACTGTTTTCATTGCTGTCTGGTTGTACGACAAGTTGTGGGCAAGACTGTGAGTTCGAGAGCTGCCGCTCTTTTGAAAAGATTATCTTGAACCAAGTCATACTTTTATTGGACATTTCAGTTCTGGACCGCTACTTAATGGCATGCTATGAAAGTCTGAAACTTTCTTTATATTAATTAGAAACACTAGCTATAACAGTTAAACATTTGTTCAGTACTCTATTGGAGGTAATCACATCGAAAAGCCAAGAAATACATTTTTCTAAAGGCTCATTCGTAGCAACAAGGAAATATAGAAAACTCTGGCCAAGTGCGACATAAAGATCGATAAAACGTTTCTAGCCATAGTGGGTCTTGTAAATTTGATGTGAAATTTGCATTGATTTCTGCTTTTTACCATCCACCTAGCACGAGTAGAGCTTAGCTTTGACAAGAGGCCGTGGAGGAATGTGTAGATCGAGCCAGAGAAAAAATAATGAAAGCCTTCAGTATATAAATAAATAAATATATACATTTATTTATTTATATACGGAAGGCCTTCATTATATTTTCGACTCGATCAAAACATATATATATATTATATATATATCCAGAGAGAGAGAGAGAGAGAGAGTGAAAAAAAAGTCACATTAATTTACAAAAGGCTGGGCTAAACTAAATGAGAAGAAGAGAAACGGAGAAACCAATAAAATACCGGAAGAGGGAGAGGATGTGAACAAGCGAAATAAAAAAAAATCATTTAAAAAAACAAAGATTATCTAAAGGGGAAAAACTCCTCCCTTAAATCTATATCAGTAATGTGTAAGTTTTTTCCCTTATTCGATATCACACAAAATAATTAATTACCAATAAATAATTGACTAATTGTTTTTTTTTTTTTTTAGTGATTCATGATTTGTGAGGTACACTAAATAATTGTTTGAAATATCAACATGATAGAGAAGGCGTAAGGGAGAAATAGCGTTGACAATTATTTAAGGGGACTAAACACAACAAATTTAGCCGTATATACGAATACTAAAGAATTAGTTTTCCTTGCTGGTATCAAACAAAATAATTAATGATCACACAGATGGGAAGACGCGCCATCTAGCACTCTCACACACACAAACCCGAGGGTAAAAAAGATTCACATTGACCAAGGAGGTAGTAGTCAAATCTTACTCATTCTATTTTCGTCCAATCCTAACTCTAATCAAAGCAGAGAAGTCACCAAATCACTCCTAGACAGTCACTTTTCATCAGCTACCCCTTCCCACTTCCTAAACCAAACAAAATAATTATTCATGAGCACTCCGAAGCGTGACCCGGAGCCAACGAGCACACTAGCTAGTCTACAGTACACAAGTTGAAGACTAGAGCCGTCAGTAAGTGACGGCTTACTGAGGCGAACAAAACCTACTTATCTCAGAATACATTCCTTTAAGTAGATTTAAAAAAAAAAAATTCGAGAATCTGTTACTGTTGCTCAGTAGGACCATACTTTTAAATCGCTAAGTAATCTTTCATTCATATTGTCCTTAATCAAAACTCTAACAATTACAAATCATTGGCAATCTGAAAACTCAGATTTGAACACAAGGTACCAGTGAGAATTCTATGGAGAAGATTTGGTTAGATTGAATAGATCAGAGTCATCATTAAAGATATGTGCTGAACAAAAGATCATTGAGTTCTTTAAAAGGATTTCTGTGGAGGCTCCTTGCAGCTGTCTGAGTTCAGCATTTCCTACTTGTATAGAATGACTAGATCTACCATCAGGCAGTGTAGAGGATGTTTTATTGACAAAGATATATTTAATAAAATACAAATACATGAAAAATAATGGCAATGAGTTTGGTTTCGAAGATAAAGGTGAGTACAGAGTTTCACATGACTATGCAAACCTAGTTGCGACCTGCGTATTTATCCACATTGGATGCCGACAAAGTGCCGCTGGGGACTGTTAAGTTTTCTTTTCATCTTCTGCCCAATTTTGTTTCTCTTTTTTAAAAATAAAACAATATGTTTAGTATATTATTTTATCTTACTGTAGAGAGGAAATAGAGTATTAACTTTTAAAATAGTACTTGTTTTAAAATTGGGTGCTGTTTTGCTGTATTGAGTATAATTAGCTGTTTATAGATAAAACCTTTAATACAAATGCACATGAGTTGCAGAGACATAATTAAACATTTAAACATTTTTAGAATTCACGTGAAGTAACTTTTTATTAGGAAATAATATTTAACCAAAACCTACTTTTGTAGTATTAAATTGAGGGCCCTAATATTGGTAAAAAACATTAAATTTGGCGACCTAATATCGGTGCATAACATTAAATTTATGGCCCTGATGAATGTACATAACATTAAATTTAGGGCCCTTATGAATGTACATAACATTAAATTTAGGGCCCTGATGAATGTACATAACATTAAATTTAGGGCCCTGATGAATGTACATAACATTAAATTTAGGGCCCTGATGAATGTACATAACATTAAATTTAGGGCCCTGATAAATGTACATAACATTAAATTTAGGGCCCTGATGAATGTACATAACATTAAATTTAGGGCCCTGATGAATGTACATAACATTAAATTTAGGGCCCTGATGAATGTACATAACATTAAATTTAGGGCCCTGATGAATGTACATAACATTAAATTTAGGGCCCTTATGAGTAATTAGCAAACTTGTCATGTTATGAGTTTATCGCAAATGTTTAAAAAATAAATTCTTTCGTTTAATGATTATTCAAAAATGTGCTAACTAAAGTAGTTGCAGATCTGCTAGGTTTCAAACTATGCCATTTCCTTGACTATCTGCGCCATTTACACTGTGAAGGTTGCCTAGCTCTTCTCTTCTTTAAACTGGTTACAATTACAGATTATCTAGTCTTCAGAACTATCTAGAGTACATGTAATGTCACACATGACAGCTTGCCTTCACTTGTCAACATTGTAGTCTGTTTTCTTTTTTTCACCGGACACTCGTCAGAAGTTTTGTCATTTTTTAGCGGACAAAAAAAAAGGAGGAAAGCCACTATTAGTTTTGCAGTCATTCTGTCCGTACTTACATCCCGTTTAGATCGTAAAAAACTAGAAAAGAATGAAAATTCGTTATCAAGATATTTTAGATCTTTCAAAGTTCTGGTGAGTTTACTATTTTTAATTAGATTTGCAAGAGCAGTTTTGTTCATAAAATACACAATTTTTACAACCTTTCACTATGAATAGTAAAAAAATACTGGAGATTATATTGATAAGGGAGGTGATTTTTCTATCTTTTTTTAATGACATTTATGCAAACGGTTTTTGTTTTTTCGTCAAAAAATGTTATAAAAATATTTATTGAAACTAGCAATTAGAAACTTGAAAAACATTTTGCCTTTAAGACTAAGACTAAGACTAAGACTAAGACTAAGACTAAGACTAAGACTAAGACTAAGACTAAGACTGCTTTATTGATCCTTACGGAAATTTGTTGTGATTACAAGGACTCGTTTCTCATATAAAGACAACACAACAGAAAAATACACATAAATACAACAGACAACATAAAGAGTTCATTCAGCGACTACACACAGGTATCTTGGTGCATTTCATGTTCCCTGATCAATGAGTGGCGGTGATAGAGTCTGACCGAGTGAGGTACGAACGAGTTTTTGTACCGCTCCGTTCTTGTTTTGATTGACAGCAGTCGCCCACTTCGCGACGACCTGGCGTAGTTCTGATGGAGCGGGTGGCCGTTGTCTTCCAAGATTTTTTCGATTTTTCTTAGGCACGTTTGTTCAAAAAGTTCCTTTAAATGTGGTAATGTTGTGAGTGTAATTTTTGATGCTTTTTTAATGATGTTTTCTAGACGTTGCAACAGTTTAGATGAGGCGTTGCCTTGCCAACAACTTATTCCGTATGTTAGCAGATTTTGTACAGTCGCGCCGTAAAATGTCTCAAGGATCTTCTTATTTAATTTAAAACTGTTGAGTTTGTATAGAAAAAAGAGTCGCTGGGCTGTTTTCTTTGTCAGAGTTCCAAGGTGGTCTTCCCATGAAAGCTTGTTGTTGATGATAATGCCTAGATATTTATATGCCTTTACTTGTTCTATAGATGTAGTGTTTATTTGCAGTTCACGTATAGTTTGTTTTTTCTTTCTAAAATCTATTATAAGTTCTTTAGTTTTTGTTACATTCAGTTTAGTATAAATAGAAGTCAAATGTCTTTTAACACAAAAGTGAAATAAGCAGTTTTTAATGTTATATATTACAAGTGTAATACCACTATACATAGACCGTATCCTTTAAACACCTAACCAAAAAAAAAGCATCCTTGAGGCAAACAATAAAAACAATACTCTCCACATACTCTTCACAAAAACATAAATTAGATAACTATTCAAGAACATCAGTTTGACCAGGCTCACACTGAAGCATATCTTCATAACAATCAGTTCATTGAATACATATGTATGAATATTAACAAAGTAATACTACTAATAATAACATCGATATATCTCCATACTTTGCCATAGTATTCCGTCAGTCGGCCTAACAATACAATAATATCGTCAATACTTTCAACACGCGCACGTCTCTTCTTTTTGTAGGGATGGAGTAAGGATTGGGGTCAATAGGGTTGGGGTCATTAGGGTTGGGGTCAATAGGGTTGGGGTCAATAGGTGGAAGTCCATAGCTTCTGATATTCCTGCTGAATATATCTTGAAACCTGAAATGTTACCTAAGTGGACCACTTCCAGCGCTGATTCTCAGCATATGTTTTCAACAACTATCTTTTTTTAACCTTGTTTCTTTTATCTTTGTTATTATGGTGTTTTTTAGGTAAAATAAAATCGCTGTAAAGCTCAGAATGTATGGCTTTATGTTGCCATCGTATGGAAAAAAAATTATTTGTCTGTCCGGCTGTCTGTCACATTGAAATCTTTAAATCCAAAGTGCTTTTAAAAACTGATTTTAACCAATGTAGATAAAACATGATGAAGTAATTACAAGGTCAGTTTGGTTTTTAAGTGCAATTGTCTGGTCTTATATCTTATGTATGCATATAGTGGGGACCAATTTTAAAATAATGTTTTTGCTGACTAGGGAAAGTGGAGGGGATTTGGTTGTTTACATTAACATGGAAAAGTCAAAGGACACATGACAGAAGAGAAACTTGACCTCGCTATAACAAGCTTCTCGATCACAAGGTTACTGTAGAGAATATTTTGTTTTTTATCGTTCTTCAAAAGAAAGAGGAAGTACACTATAAAATATTAAATGTGTCTTTTTTTAAACATTACAATTCATACAATTATCCAAAATTAATATTATTAATATAATCACTCCAAGTGAATATAGTAAAATAATGCACACATGCTAATATCTACTAAATAAACCCCCATAATAAATATTAGTAATAAAATCCATAGCTATTAATATTAGCAATAGTGTCCACTCAAGTAAATATGACTAATATAATTGACTCAAGTAAAGTGGCATGCTATTTAATTTTTTTCATCGCTCATTACAGCAATATTTAACTCTAGCCTTTATGGTACATTATCAAAATCGATTAGAAGAAATAAATTTATTCCGTTATCTCCCTTTTGTTACAGAAATATATTGAATTTCTTCCCTTAACACTGATCTCTGTGTACACTTGACCTTGTTACAAATAAGCTAAGGGACTTAAAAAGAAAAAGGATCTCTATTTCAAGGCTTCATTAAACGTCATTTATTTAGCAGCTTCTTCACACAGAATTAACTACAGCAATAGATAAAAACACATTTATAAGTAAAATGTCACTCATTGATCTTGCTTATAATAATGCAGTTGTACTTATTTGATACCTTATATATAAAATTAAATACGCATTTATATAACTATATTATTGATTGCGTCAGCTGCTTGTATAGTTCGCTACATTAGCCTCCATGCACTCAATGCCTCTACATTTTTTATTAAATCAAAAGTTACGGGTTGAAGACTTTTTAAAAATCAGGTTTTGGAACTTGAATCCCATGGAACTGTCACAAACAATTGCTTCATTACATTTAGAAAGAACATTAAGTCTTACTTGTATAGTTAAATCTGTAATTATTTTACATAATATTTGTATATTTTATTCATGCTTATAATTGTGTATTTATTTAGACTTGTTAGTCTTTTTCTTTTCAGTTAAGTCTTTTTTTTCCCAGTCTCGTTAGTCATATGCACCATAAAATGTTTGTTAAATGCGCTATAACAATAATATTTTTAGCCGCATCCTCTTTTCTTATGTGATGTTAATAAGATAGTTGCATCATTAGTAAGCTGTCTGTTGGGTTGATACACAACACTTATGGTAAACAACTTCTCATATAGAACCCACTGAAACTTAAATAGTCCGAAACAAAGCACCTTTCATAAGCAAAATGTTTTCGTGACATCTTTGCGAACTAAACATTTTTACATAGACAACTTCTCTGACACGCAAAATCTTTGATGCACAACACTTCTGTTGCACAATACTTTTCATACACAACTTCTATAACACACAAAACCTTTGATACACCACTTCTTTGACACACAAAACCTTTGACACACAACTTCTTTGACACACAAAACGTTTGACACACAACTTCTTTGACACACAAAACCTTTGATACACAACTTCTTTGACACACAAAACCTTTGACACACAACTTCTTTGACACACAAAACCTTTGATACACAACTTCTTTGACACATAAAACCTTTGATACACAACTTCCTTGACACACAAAACCTTTGACACACAACTTCCTTGACACACAAAACCTTTGACACACCACTTCTTTGACACAAAAAACCTTTTATACACCACTTCTTTGACACA
Source organism: Biomphalaria glabrata (assembly GCF_947242115.1). Taxonomy (NCBI): domain Eukaryota; kingdom Metazoa; phylum Mollusca; class Gastropoda; family Planorbidae; genus Biomphalaria; species Biomphalaria glabrata. The sequence goes on from NC_074715.1 coordinate 38,663,792, forward strand.
CAAAACCTTTGATACACCACTTCTTTGACACACAAAACCTTTGATACCCCACTTCTCTGACACACAAAACCTTTGATACACCACTTCTTTGACACACAAAACCTTTGATACACCACTTCTCTGAAACACAAAACCTTTGATACACCACTTCTTTGACACACAAAACCCAATTTCTCAAACACACAACATTCTTTAATACACAGCGTCTCTAAAACAACATTTTTGTTACAAACTTTTTCAACACATAACAACCATTAATACACTACCTCTATATCATATTAGAATTTGATACACCACTGCTCACAACAGTTATGTAGCACACAATCTTTGATCTAGAAAAATGTGAGATTCACCTCCGATACCAGTTGCGAACCAATCCAGGCGGTCTAGTGTGATGCCAAAGGTTTTGACTGCTTCCAATGCACTTACGAAACAGTCCGTGTACATGCTGAAGAGACACAGATTGTGCTCTTCCATTAGGTGATTGGGACACCGTTAGGCCCGCACACGATTAGGATTGGGACACCGTTAGGCCCGCACACGATTTGGATTGGGACACCGTTATGCCCGCACACGATTTGGATTGGGACACCGTTATGCCCGCACACGATTTGGATTGGGACACCGTTATGCCCGCACACGATTTGGATTGGGACACCGTTATGCCCGCACACGATTTGGATTGGGACATGCTAACAAAACATTAATATAAAGTTTTATTTTGACCACCACCACAGGTGTGTTGAAAAATAGATTGGACGCAAAACAAATTCCTGGGGTGACCAAAAGAGATTAACACTTGGCTGGGATAAAAATTAAATTAAATTATTTCAGATCCTTTTCAACTAAAAATTGTGTGCTATAACAAAATAAAAAATTAACCTTAGAGTTAGCGAAAAAAAAAATCAGACCATATAGATATAGATGAATTGAGAAAGTCAGAACAGAAGACAAACGTGTTCACTAAAATATAAAGTACGAAACAAAATTACAGGATCGGTTGTCTGGTCGCGTGTTTCGAACTGCCATCTCGATGGTCTCCGATTCAAGCCCTGCCCACGACCATACCATCCTCTCCTGCAAGAATTCATTTCCGAACGAAAAAAAAAACAAGCTAAAAAATTAACCAAAATACAAAATAAGATTAATCTAAATAAACAAGGATTACTGACAGCGTGGCTTGATTTTTTTTTATTGTTTCGTAATTATACATTTTATGAACATTTTTTTTTTTGGAAATGAATTCAACCTTTAGGTTGCTAAAATCAATGACAAATATTTCAGGCAACGCTAGATGAACACGAATGCTTCCCAAGATTTAATTAGCATTGAGTATTGCGTGCAGAGCTTCCCAGAAAGGAAGGTTTTCTATAGACACAATCTAATCACGCAGGTGATGCAATGTTTATCAATACTCAATTCTATCAGCCATTCTAAAAAAAGAAGCCCAGCGCGCAAACGTTGTCGGCCCTTCAATTCACTGTTCTCAATCGGGATCTCTCATGGGCCAATTAGGCTCCGGTCGTAATGTCTCACCAGATTGGGGATAGACATTCATAATCAGGACATGAAATGTGTTGGGAGTTTGTTCTCCCAGCAGACTCGAAAATATTCATTGTGATTTGAACACGTGGGTGTCGGTTTGACTATTACATAATTACGTCTTGCTCAGTGTAACAGATGTTTTACCGTCATTAGCAGATTGTGGGTTACAGATGTTTTACCGTCATTAGCAGATTGTGGGTTACAGATGTTTTACCGTCATTAGCAGATTGTGGGTTAGATATGTTTTACAGTCAGTAGCAGATTGTGGGTTACAGATGTTTTACTTTCATTAGCAGATTGTGGGTTACAGATGTTTTACCGTCATTAGCAGATTGTGGGTTACAGATGTTTTACCGTCATTAGCAGATTGTGGGTTACAGATGTTTTACCGTCATTAGTAGATTGTGGGTAACAGATGTTTTACCGTCATTAGCAGATTGTGGATTAGAGAAGACTGTAAAATATCTATTTTTTTTACAAACCATTTTTTTTTTGGCATTCATTGTTTAAACAAATATTCATATCAACAAACACCTAATGAAATAATATAAAAAAGTTAAATCAAGTCCCTTTTGTGCAAACTTTCTCTCTAGATGATAACAGACACTCAATACATTATTATAGCCGTTTTCGTAATACCGTCTACACAATTTCCACTTGGAAATCAAAGCACTCCACCAAACAAATGACCCACTTGGAAATCAAAGCACTCCACCAAACAAATGACCCACTTGGAAATCAAAGCACTCCACCAAACAAATGACCCACTTGGAAATCAAAGCACTCCACCAAACAAATGACCCACTTGGAAATCAAAGCACTCCACCAAACAAATGACCCACTTGGAAATCAAAGCACTCCACCAAACAAATGACCCACTTGGAAATCAAAGCACTCCACCAAACAAATGACCCACTTGGAAATCAAAGCACTCCACCAAACAAATGACCCACTTGGAAATCAAAGCACTCCACCAAACAAATGACCCACTTGGAAATCAATAGTCCTATAAGTAGATCTTGAAGAAATACGTAATAAATCATCACTTTTAGCAGGTGAGTGGCGATCGATAGCTGCTTGCGAACTAAGACCCAGGCTTAGAGCAAACCAATAAGTCTGTGATTCATTTGTCACAGCCATCATTTACTTGCTAGAACTGTGGACTTGTCCATCTTGTTGATCGTTTACTTGCAAGATGGGTTCCTAATGACTATACAGTATAGACAATTTGTTGAAAGTCAAATACCAACATCTCTCTGCTCCTATTGCGATCGCAATGTATGGAATAAGTTTATACAAGTTGCATTAAATAACTTTTGTTTTAATTTGATGAGCTACTTAGGACCGCTTTAACCGTGACTAGATTAGGAACAGAATCACAAAGACGAATGGGACCCATGATGACCTTCTGGCCATTGCAAAAAAAAACAAAAACTGTACGGCCTTATAGAGAGATTATAAAATCTTGCTAAGAACTTTTTGCACGGAACAGTACACAGAAAACAAGAAAAAAAAAACTATTTTAAAAAGCAAAGCTTTTACTAAGCGTAATGTAGTAATTAGTTTGGATCAGTCAAGTAATTTAATTTGTAATAGATCTAGACTCTAGACTAACAATAATAAATGTGTGCGATTTGAAATATTTATAGCAATTGTTTTTTTTAAAGTGCAATTTCATGCTTTTAGCTTTCTCAATACGCTATGATCCTTTCACTTATCAGGACTAGTTAAGAAACGGGTAGGAGATGAAAGAAGGGGGCATCTGGGTGAATGTTACCGTGTTCGCTTGTTAAATACATTTATTGTAAAACAAATTGAACAACCTGAATTCGCACTAAGGGCTCAAGCCTTCTCAAGCCATCTCATGTTAACAGATTAACCACTGTGCCAGGGAAGTGCTTATAAAAACAGAAGTTTTTATAATTATCTATTGTTAATTTCAAACTTTCTCTAAACAGATTATAAAGGGGACTAATTCAGCTTAAACCACCACACGAGTCAAGTACAATTTCTTTCCATTGTTTGATACCAAACAAAATAATTAATTACCAATAGTTAATAAACTACTTTTTTTTAGTTGATTTTTGTATTGTCGGGTAAAAGAAATAATTGTGCGAAATTTCAGCTTGATCCGAGAATGTGTGTGGGAGAAATAACGTGTACAAACTTTTTACCTGACAGACAGAGTGAGTTGATAAAAATTTTGTAAAAAAAAAAAAAATAAATAAAAAAGAGATAGAAAGACAATATCAAGGAACGGACGGGCTTGTACATGTCACTTTAATCCTGGTAAAAGAAAGGAACGAAAGAGACACCGATCATGTGTGGTGCCCCAACGGTCTACATACTGATGGACACAACAAGAGTGAAATGTAATGAGTGCAAAGCACAAAGCCTTGAACTACAACTCAAACAAGAGACCAGTTTGAAAAGAAAGCCAATGGTGGACAGTGAGCACAGGGACAACTAGCCAAAGTTGGTATTATGCTACAAGGTAGACAAACTAGTCCTTCACAACTAGGGCGGTATCGTGCTTCCTGCGCTAATCGCTTTACCCGGGCTAAGTGAATGTAGGGTAGAGATTGGCGCTGTGTGAGAAGGTAGCGGCTGATTGGTGTGGATGGTAGTATCGATCTCCCCTGTCAGTATCGATAGCTATCTCCAGACGATGGTTACAGTGCGGCCTAGCTATGTTGGAGAACCTCGTTGTCTTTTTTTTTTCTCCACTGAAAGGTGAAAGGTTAAATTCCTTAGAGGTGGAATTCAAAGACAGAAGTATCCACCAGAGTTGGAATATAATGTCTCAAAACTAGGTCTGTCTCATTGACTCTTATATCTCTTTCGTTTTATCAACCTCGAGATGTTAGGCTGTAATGCTATTTTAACATCTTTATCTACAAAACTGGGTTTATACAAAAGAAGTTGTGGGGGCACAAACAGGGATTCTCGATTTTTTATAAGTTTTTTTTAAAATTTTGAAACATTAACAACAAATCCCATTTTGCTTTTTTATAAAACTATTTGTTTTCACCTGTTTTCTCATCATTCAATTTGGTTGTTTTTTTTTATTTCATCCATTGGACAAATATGAAAGCAGTCGAACTAAGGGGAAGATGAGTAAAGGTTCATGTTTCTTGAAGCTACTGTTTAGTTGTGTCGCTTGGCACTGTAAGCACGCTGGTCCCGAGTTACGACCCCACTTTCATTCCCTGTCCTCCTGCAGGAAGTGTGGACAATTATGTAACAATGTAATTACGTAATAATGTAATTATGTAATAATGTAATTATGAAATATTTAAATTCCTAAAATCTTTCGCACTAACGTTCATTTTAGTTACAAATGTTGTTTTTAATTCAGTAGTTCAAAGAGCCCCAGACGTCAAAACACACGAGACGAATAAAGTTTCATGGTCTCACAACAAGTAATGTCAAACGTTTGTTCGGAAATCATTCCTGGTTCCTGTGCTCATTAGATTATTGTCTGCTGCTTTCTGCTGCAGACACGTGAATGTTCCCCAACTTCTGACAGGTATTTAAATCTCACACGAAAGAAAAAGCTTCAGCTTGGGGGGCATGTCTTTAGTTGCAATAGAAACCCAACGGCTCTTAGATCAGGAACACTCTGCACATCGTCTTCTCAATCTAGATCTGAAGGCCTGTCATTGAAATAGTATAAAGTCTAGTACATTTGCTGAACCAGAAATCTCTCTGGGGGGTGGCGGGAGAATGGAGGATAGGTAAAAATGTTTAGGGGCGGGGAAAATGCCATGGTGTACAAAATGTTCCCGTTTTTTAAATCTATCATTAAGAGAACAAAATCGCTCAATAAGTTGTATAAAAGAGGTATTGTCTTAAAAACAATACCTTTATTTAACTTTCACTTTACTTTCTAGGAAACGTCTGCTAAAAAAACTGGGAGGACACAACTCTTGAAAATGGCTCTTACGATTTTCCTATAAATTTGACAGTTGATGTACATCGTTGGGAGAAGAATTACTAGTTTCTTGGCCAAACTGGGAAAACTTTTGTTGGACCGTTATAATTTTTCGGAGTATAAAGCATTTTGTAATGCTATAGCTAAAGGATGGGTTATGAAATCCTTTATCTTAATTGTATTTTTGGTTTTAAATTTGGCTCTAGCTTCAGAGATTTTATGGGTGTTACTCTTTTGCTCATAGCGCAGGACAGTGCGTTGATCAGCGAAAACTTTTTTTTTTTAAATTCACTCGCACACCCAGACCTCGAGGAGCTCAATGTTCATGAAGTGTTAGGCTTTATTAGGAATTAGTAAAAGAAACGTTTACAAATCAAACCAAAAAAAAAATAAGCAAAATAAAGTTATCTCCCTTATTCGATATTAAACAAAATAAGCTGTATATGTTTATACACATATAAATTTATACAGCTTCTTCATATCAGGCGTGATATCAGCAATTTAAACTCTAATATCTGATGTAGTGTCAAGTTGTTTTCTATACTTTGACTTTATTGAAGCCTAAGAAGAAAGACCAGCTTCACACAGCTTGTTGTCAACTATTGTGATATTCTTCAGATTAACTTGACCAGAAACCATTTAATGGTTGATCTTTGTATCTATATTTCAATTTAGAGTGAGAATTTAGATCACTCCATACTATACAATTATTTAACAGAATTTACTTGGTTATCAAGAAGAACATTTTATTTTCAGCATTTATTTTAGAGATTAAATCACGTGATGGCCTGCAAGTTAAATATTCAACTAGTTCGAGGAACACTTAGTCGGGTCTAGCGGATCACTAAGGTTCCACAGTTTGGGAAACACTGTTCTAGTACATTCTAAACATCTGAATGTGATGTCGGTCTAGTAAACATCTGAATGTGATGTCGGTCTAGTAAACATCTGAATGTGATGTCGGTCTAGTAAACATCTGAATGTGATGTCGGTCTAGTAAACATCTGAATGTGATGTCGGTCTAGTAAACATCTGAATGGGATGTAGGTCTAGTAAACATCTGAATGGGATGTCGGTCTAGTAAACATCTGAATGTGATGTCGGTCTAGTAAACATCTGAATGGGATGTAGGTCTAACCAGGATTTAAATTGATTACCTTCAAGCTGAATTAAACCTCGCATTACATATGACTCTTTCATAAATCTCTAAACTCTTGAGTCTCTGATTAATTCCTCTCATTCTTCCCTTCCTCACTCAGTATTTTTCTTTCTGTCCCTCTCTCGCGTTCTCTCTTTCTCTCTCTTTCCTGAGTTTTTTTTTCTTGGCATTCCCACTGTATACACACACACGCCCAACTTCCTGCCCCTATGTAAAAGTCCTGTAAAGTGTTCTACGCCAAGTGAGCGGAAAGCTTCAGGTCCACTAGAGCTCACTGTTCTGGATAGAGGAGGTCAATGGTTGAACTCAGGCTTTTAGATGTCGGACATACGTCTCAACCAAGCAGAACTCCAGTGCTGGGTTAAAGAAACAAAGAGCTCTGATTGAAACCCTGACCTAAAGGTATCACTGGTTGACTTAATTCGATGAATGATCTGTTGTAGCAAGGCTGTGATCTAGCTCTAGATAGCTAACCGGCTTTCACGTGTATGTTAAATGTCAAACTATAAAAACATTGAAATTCAAGCACAAAGCTTATATCAACTCTGTCTGGTAAAAAGTTTGAACATTTTTTCTCCCAATTTCCATTCTCTAATCTCCGCTCGTTAGAACTTGAACCTGACACAACATGAATCAATCAACAAAAAAATTAAATTAAACAATGCATTTAATTGTCGATGATTAATCATTTTGTTAGAGTTCGTTTCGAAATAAGGGGAATAAATGCTACTTAATCAGAGATGTGGATACACACACACATATATATATATATATATATATATATATATATGTATCATGGGCGTAGCCAGGGGGGGTTCATGGGGTTCAAACCCCCCCCCGAAATGAAATCCCCACCCCCCTGCGGGGGGGTGGGGACGGAATTAAGTGACTGATTTTTGCTTTCATTTTGTTTATTTTAGGTGAGATTTTAATACTAAATCATTACTTACCACAGCACACCAAGGCAGTTTTGAGTTAAAAACCCTCTACCAGGGGGTTTTGAGTTTAAATCCCCCTACCAGGGGGTTTTGAGATTTTAAAAATCCCTATCAGGGGGTTTTGAGATACAAATCCCTCTACCAGGGGGCTTTGAGTTTAAAACCCCCTACAGGGGGTTTTGAATTTTAAGCCCCCTACCAGAGGTTTTTGCAGTTAAATCCCCCTCTTCTATAAAACAAAACAAAAATGCAAACAACAATCCCCAAATTCCAACAGCACAGTTGAGGAAGATTTTGATTTTAAAACCCCATCCAAAATTTACGATAAACCCCATCTTCAATATAAAAAAAGCGAATTACACACTTAAAATTCTATGAGCGTAGCCAAAGGGGTTTTGAGTTTAACCCCCCCCCCCTTTTTCCAGTTGGGGTTTGAAGCTAAAAAGTACCTCTTCAATATAAAAAAAAGCAAATTACACACTATAAAATCTATGAGCGTAGCCAATGGGGTTTTGAGTTTAAATCCCCTTCCTCCAGATGGCTTTTTCTTTAAAGTTTAAAACCCCTACTGATAGTTTTGAGTTTAAAATTCCCCTACAGAGCGTTTAGAGTTGAAAACCTCTCTCTTCAATATTATTTTAAAGCAAATTACAGTCACCAAATTCTATGATCGTAGCTAAATGGGGTTTTGAATTAAAAACAAAACAAAAAACCAGAGAGTTTTTAGTTTAAAACCCCTCAACAGATGATTTGACGAAAAAACTTTTCTTTTCTATATAAAATCTATACCGAAATACAGGCATGTAATTCCAAGAGCGTAGTCAAGAAAGGTTACAAATTTCTACCAGTGGCTTGGGCTCCATTAATAAAGTGTGAATAGTCTTCTGCCGAAATTGAAAATCATTAAATGTGGCTCAACAAAGATGGCTAAGACAGATTTTAGGAGTCAGTCATAGAGATCGGGTCTAAATCAAAGAAATCGTATGCCGAACTGGGAGTCGAATCCTTGGTAAGGTTGTGACAGAGCGTCGCATGAGGTTTTGCGGGACATGTTTTCCGACAAAATGAATTACGCAAAATAAGAGTTGCGGAAACAGCTTGCCGGAAAATGCGCCGAACGGCGCGAGAGGGTCTAAGTCAGTAAGAATACCACATTAGGTTTTTGAACTAAAACTTTTTAATAGCAAGATAATGCACTGTAGATACCTCAGAATATGTATTTTGTTGGCTTTCAATACCAGAAATAGTGCTCGGCGGCGGGGCTTTGCCCCGCGCTGGGGGAGCGCTGCGAATTCCCCCAGACCTCCTTGCTAGCAAGGGCGGGGAGTCTACAATAAACAATAAACGTCAGAATGTAATAAAGATTAATTATGTACACACACACATATATAAATATATATAAATAAATAAAATTTTCCGCGAGGGGGGGGGGAGGTCCGGGGTTGTATCCGCCCCCAAAACCCTCCCCGAAAAGAAATCCTGGCTACGCCCATGATATGTATATATATATATATATATACGGATTTAGTCCCCTTATCACGTTTTGACATCAGCATAATTATTTATAGTCGATAACAATACACTTATCAATCCAAAATTACCAACTGGTTAATCATTTAGTACTGATTAATTAATTTAGTTTTAATTTGCAGAAAGGGAGCTAAACCCTTTAATTTTTTTAAAAAAATTATAGTAATTAGCAGTTATCTCCCCTAAAATAAGCTTTGGTTGTAAAAAGTATTCTTTTTTCTATTGCTTGTTTACATTTAATTATTGTTTCAGTAGACCAATACTATTTCCATACGATTATGTTTAAAATACAATACGAGCTAGAAGATGTGATCACATATTCAGTTTATCCTTCAATCAAGATCAATTTACATGCTATTGATATTCAAGACTCCTGTTTGCTTTCCTTATTCTGTCCATCATCTCTTCTCCAAGCCTCCACTCTGCATGGCAAGAAAACAAAGCAACTTAAACAAAAATAAACCAGGTTACAACGACAGTTTGTGTGGAGACACGGGTAAAATGCCAGGTTTCAATAGTTTCAGCTTGAATATCAGAAACTATGAACTACAAACAAACTATTAACAAACGCAACTCTATCTCTGCCAATACAAAAGAAGTGGTCCATATGTATACCGATACCATTGTATTCTTAGTCCAACTGACGACTTGATACTACAGGGTGCAGAGATTTTAATTTTATTACTACATTACCTTGTTAATATTCTTCATGTGTATTCAATGAATTGATAGATTTGAAGATTTGGTTCAATGTAAACTTGAATGATTACCTAATTGATTTAATTGTTTTGTAAAGGGCCAATCTCATATTAAAAAACTTTTCCCTCTTACAAAAAAAAATGTTTTAGTGTAAGTCTGTTATGTGGTCTGTTTACTGTATCTGTCTTTAACAAGACTCAATATGAAACGCTGCTTATTAATTGTCATTTTAAATCAGGTTCAAGTTATGAACATGCTGAGCAAATTGCATTCATTTTTTGAATAAAAGTGAACATTTAAATGAACATATACAATATGGCTACAACATTTTACGCTATAACATCCTGCACCAAAACGGCTCCACTCCTCCCCCTTCACTCTCATAAGCTAGAAGGTCAAACGTTAAAAAAAGTACATTTACTAAAAGACACTACAATGTAAGTACAACCTTTTACGCGTAAAAATGTCATTATACCCAATGTAGATATGTGTATGCAAGTTGTATGATCTCTTAATATATCGGGTGTTTGGATGGGTCATTATGACATGTATTGTCCCGCTAATATAGATAGATAAATGTGTGACACCTGATAAATGAACACTTGACAAGTTTTACTTTTTATTATCTTTAGGATCAGAGAGGCTGCTGCATTATAACAATGGCTATTTGTAGACGATTCAGAATTAAATTATAAATTATCTCCCTTAGAAACACCTGAACAAAGAAGACAAATCCAGCATTCAAGATACTGGAGTTATGTTAGCACAAAGAGGCTGGATCAAAAAATGTTAACAAGCGACATAGAAGAAAAAGTGGGGGACATTGGAAAAAATGTTAATTAGATACATAAAGAAATAGAAAAGATTTATCTCTAAAATGTCATCACGTCTAATTTTGTTCTGACTACAGATATTGTTGGAAGGGATGTTACCAAACAATCTAGTGGATGCGAATTCTACTTAGCAATTTTAGACATGAACCAAATGAAATGAAGCTTATTAATGATCACTTTCTCTCAATATGAGATTTATAAAGACATTTCAAATTAGGATACCTATGTTGACTATGTTCTATAAGTTTCAAATTAGGATACCTATGTTGACTATGTTCTATATGTTATGTCCCAGAGGCTAAGGTTAAATGCGTTTAAAGATAATCGTAAGGAAATGTTTCTAAATTAAAGTTTAAAGAATCTAAACCATGTTTTCATGCAACTATGACATTTCGTTCTGGTCTGATTGATTTTAAAATGATTCTTATATGAGATCCACGTTTATACCTGTGAGGCTGGGCTAGTTTACAATTCGAAGCGTAAAAATTGAGATTCATTTTGTTTTGTGTATTTCGGGTTAAGTTTTATATAGCGGTGGATCGCGGTTGCGTAGTGGTTAAGCGCTGGGCTTCTGAACATGAGTTCGAAACTTAGTGAAGATTTGGATTTTTAATTTCGAGATTTTTGGGGCGCCCTTGAGTACCTGACTTTAGTTGTGGAAAGTATGCTGTCCACGTGACACACGACACCCACCCTGCTAATTAACCGTATATATATAATAACAAAAAACGTCACAATAAAAAAGAAACACTTGAATTAGATAGGAAAGAACTCGAAATTCAGTAGCGTCTCTGGAGACAGTGAATTTTTGTTAATCAAGAAGTTTTTTGATTAGCGTCACAGAGTCATAGAGTCACAGAGTCATAGAGTCCTAGAAGTTTTCTCTTCATTTACTGAATGAACTGTTTGACTCGTCAACACTCTCTTTGATTATCTCATTTAATTTTTGGCCTTTCGCCAGTGTTCAGTTGGTTAGATGGGATTAGTTAATACCTCCGCCCGAACATAGTCAATACTGAGACAGCGAAGGGGCTACCAACACACATATATATATATATGGGACATTTGTTTATGTATAGGGTGCGAACTAACACACACCGCGCACATTTGTATAATACATAATTTTTTTTAAAGAATTTTATATACATCATTTTAATTTATTTCAGATATAAACTTAACTTTTTCTACAAGAGATAACTATCTATTAGCTTTGACTTGTTTCTCTCTCCCCCCGTACAACTGCTCGACGCCTTCTTTCACTCATAAACAGGTTGACACCTCGCCCCCTTTTACGTACTACACCCCCCCACTCCAACCTCTCAGTTTCCTTCAGACACATTGGAAAATAAACCTTTCCCCTCTCACTCCCCTCTCACTCCCCTCTCACTCCCTCTCTCACTCCCCCCTCACTCCCTCTCTCACTCTCCTTTCTCTCTCTCTCTCTCTCTCTCTCTCCACTCGTACGCACACGTAAAGAGAATGTACTCACAGTTCTGTTTCCATGTTCTGTAACGGCTTGTACCTCACAGAGGGATAGTCCATGGAGATGAGGATCGTCTCTTCCGATAGACTCTCCGTCAAGGCACACGACTGGCAGTGCATAGCGCGAGGCTGATCAGGGGACGCCAGAGCTCTTCATTCAGCCTTACCACCCCATCCACCCCTTTACATGTCTGCCTTTTGTGGATGTGGGGGGGAAAAAAGAGCAAACAGCGTCGTTGACGTGTCTTTTTTTTTGTTTGTGAATGGACGTCCCTTAGAAATGACGTCAGTAATTTGTCGAAGCAAACTTCAAGAGGATGACGTCACGAACGTAGGGTACAGCACTGATATCAGTAGTCACCAATGGCTTACTTCCCTTTTCTCGTCAACCGTTTTACATAGAATTGATGGACATGACATCGGCGATATTTGAATAGCCATGTACGTAGTTAGTATCTATCCATTGAAGTTTCTAAACAAGAATGTCATCACTTAATAGCCCACATTATCTTCCAGTTTCCAAATATATTTTGAACAACTATCACATAACTAGGCAGTGACCACGTAAGCAAGTAGCTCAGATTATCCCACAGAGACACTGCAGCAGAAATCCTTTCCCGACAGTTTTTAACCTTTACTGTTGAAGAAAACACTTTCAGGTTTCATTCATAAAAGACGTTTTTAAATATTACGCAATTCACAAACTTGTGCTTAGAAACAAAAAGTCTGGCCGGTATATATGCTGCACTGATGGCACAAGTTGATTGAATTGTGTTTTATTTGTTTGTAAAGTTCATTCAAGACAACTAGACATTTATATTTAAAATTTTACTAAACAGGAAAGCGATAGACAGTGTTCAAATTGTATTAGTTTCATGTTGTTTTGTCTTATAGATCGTTCAATGAGTGAATATACAACTGTATGGTACATTGTGAAGTTAGAGCAACTAACAGTAGGTTGTAAACACACACACACACAAATTTAACTCGCTTTTTGCACGCTTGATACATATCGAAGGAAATATTCATAACATACAGATGACCTAAAACATTTTTATTTCAGTACTTAACGACAGATTTATCAGACTAATACATTATTAAAGTCTTTGATTTTATAAATTAATAATTTAGGAAGTCAGTATCCATGAGTCTAGTAGATCTGCACCCAGATGGTTTCAATGAGGTTTAGCTTAATTGGATTTTAGGGCGCCCCAAACTAAACCCAACTCCAAGGAGTATCTGACTTAACTTAGGGAAAAGTAATGGTGGTTGGTCACATGATACACTCGTTAACCGTTTTCCATAGAAACAATAACCTAAACATAATCAGCCCCATAGAAACAATAACCTAAACATAATCTGCCCCATAGAAAAAATAACCTAAACATAATCTGCCCCATAGATATCAAGGTCTGAAAAGGTTGACAGTGTTTTTGACTCTCACTGGTTCAAAGAGCCGCAACAGTACTTCGCCATTGCACTCTGGGCAATTCTCTTCAACTGTGTCCATGTCCTGCCTTCGTCTTGCTCTACTGATCTTCTCCAGGTTTGCTTTGGTCTTCAGGACTTGTTCTCCCCCTGTAGGTTCCGGTCTAGGGCCTGTTTTACAATGCTTTCTGTGGTTTTTTCGCAATGAATACTTAATCCAGCCAAATTTTGTTTGTTAATTTCTTCTATCGGTACTTTACTTGTACTTTATAGTAAACATGAGAAGACAGAGTGCAGAGTATATTAAGTGTTTGAAATTATTGGATTCAGGACTATAAACCATTTTTAATTTTTATAGAACTTCCAAGAAAAACTGAATGTGTGTGTCTGCATGATTATGATCACATAAACTGTGAACAAACTGAGTGAGATACTATCCAAATATTCCGATGAAATCTCTCTAACATTTAAATATGCTATAATAATTTTTTTTAGATAGAGCTACATAAACCTCTCCTGCCTTCACCAATCATTTAGTTCCATTATTAATTGGATAAATTACAACGGTTCTCAACAGTTGGGCTACAGCCCACAGGAGAATAACATGAGAAAGCGACCAACCAAAAGTACGTAATCCAAATGTAGTTCTGTCAGTTGTTACATGCACCATTTACAAGAGAACTCAGTGAAGTCATCTACAAAAGTTTCTATTTCTAATTTTATATTGTATCGATTTCTATAAGATAATGAATTTTTAACATTTAACATTGTAACTAGAGGTGAACATAACATATGCTGCTATCTTTTCCACAATTTTTAACTCCATATTAAGATAGTTGAACACTCCTTGTCAACAGTTTTCTGAACAAATTATAATCAAATTATTGAAAAGAAATCCTGATTCATTGTGTCTGACTGGCTTAAAAATATGTTTTAAAAACTCCGTTCAGGTCAATAATTTCATCCTATATCTGCCTGTCTATCTATTTATTTATCTATCTAATATCTTAATAAAACAATCAATATAAGATGCTATAGCTTATTCCTTTTGTAAAGTATAATGGCGTTATAAAGTTTGAGAAACACTGCATTTCTGTGACATTTCTAAACTGCCCCCACAGAGGGAAATCTAAAACTAGATCTATTACAAATATCATGCTACGCTACGGACTACAAGAGGCATGACATTTCCATAGACACTAAGTTGCAGAACTACGACAGTAAACTGAGAGTACATAACTTATTTGAAATTCTTTTTGTTTATATATCTCATGCTTAGTCCTTGGCATGCTTTTCAACTTTCATCACTTCAGTACTTTTCACTTTTATCAAGAAATTTTATCATTTCTACCAACATATTTATCATTTCAATAATTCTACCAGGATATTTTTCCACATGTAAGCAAATATTTCAACATTTTTGCCTTTGAAAAATTCCCTTAGAGAATCGGAGCTCCAAAGGCATCTGGTTGATCTTTATGAAGGATTCATCCCAACGGACAGGCGTGGACCAGGAGCTCTTTACCCAAGTCTTGTCCGAAGGTTCCACATTGGAAGCAACAATTACTACGATTGGAATGTGACATGGACGTGGCGAGCGAGACCTCAAACTTCTTTCGCCTGCTTTACGCGGCCGAAGGCTGCGCTAACCAAGGGTAATTTCTAATTTTTCTTATTCTGTAACAACCACTTTCGAGTAAGGACCACCCCTTCATCATAACGGCACACTGTTGATGGCCCCTTTGTGGCGGACATGTTGGACTGGATTGTCCGGTCTTAATTTCATTCTCACCACCGATGAGGTAAAGAACATACAAAAAGCTGACCCAAGGTAACCCGATGGAGGCCTGGTTAGCTACCTGTTGTTCACCAATCAGCGTCATACAACAGAAGTATCCACCTAGGCGTCACGTTTAGGCCACCGAGCTTCGGTATCATTTCTACCAGAATATTTCATAATTTCTACCAGAATATTTCCTCATTTCTACCAAAAATATTTCATCATTTCTACCAGTATATTTCAGACTAATTTTCTGAAACCAAAGTATTAGTCTCACCGTTGTTTTTTTTTTTACTAGTCTAAACAAATATAAAAAAATATGCACACAATACACTAAACATTAGTCATTATCTAGATGATACTGATTTTCCTATCAACGTCATGCCAACTTTTTTCAATGACAGTCGACTGCATGTTCAAGTCGAGTCTAAAAATAATCTCAAGTAAAAATACAAAGACTTATATAAAAAAGCATCCCTCTAATTGAGAAATGTCAACAAGGCTATATCCGGCAAGAGCAATGACAAATGCTCAGCCAATTGTCTACATCGGAAACAGAGTATCGACTGGGAAATAATAGACGACGTCTTCAATCTACAGGGATAGATTAGTGGAGGAAGAACTTTCACCTGGAGCTCTATTTAGAAACGATAGCATACACGTGTATATATGTATATATGTATGTGCACGTATGTTCGTGAGTGTGTGTGTGTGTGTGCTCGTGCGTGCATTTGTGTAAACGATGGATAGATAGATAGATAGATAGATAGATAGATAGATAGATAGATAGATAGATAGATAGATAGATTGATAGATATTTAAATATACAGATATATATAGATGGATAGATAGATAGACTGATACAGATAGATAGATAGATAGATAGATAGATAGATAGATAGATAGATAGATAGACAGATAGATAGATAGATGGACAGATAGATAGATAGACAGACAGACAGACAGACAGACAAACAGACAGACAGACAGACAGACAGACAGACAGACAGACAGACAAACAGACAGACAGACAGACAGACAGACAGACAGACAGACAGACAGACAGATAGATAGATAGACAGACAGACAGACAGACAGACAGACAGACAGACAGACAGACAGACAGACAGACAGACGGACGGATGGATGGATGGATGGATGGATGGACGGACGGACGGACGGACGGACGGACGGACAGACAGACAGACAGACAGACAGACAGACAGATAGATAGATAGATAGATAGATAGATAGATAGATAGATAGATAGATAGACAGACAGACAGACAGACAGACAGATAGATAGATAGATAGATAGATAGATAGATAGATAGATAGATAGATAGATAGATAGATAGATAGATAGATAGATAGATAACTTAAGCGTGCCTGTCAATGTATGACAAGACAGAAAGTAGTTAACCTTTCCATCCACCAGGCAGTGTTACATATCGCCATGATCTGCCATCAATGTTGTACGGTGAGCAACTACAAACCAGTGAAATCTGCGGGAGGTTCCAATCAATAAAACCAATAATGATGTTTGTTCAGTGAGTTCAATAGTGCAAACCAATGTAGCCGAGTTGAAAGAAAATTAAAAAATGAGGTGAATATTTCAGACTCCAAAACGTAAAGCCTGTCAAGTTAAAAATATTTTTATTTAGCAGTACTGCATTCAACACTAGACAAACTGTGGCCTATAAAATGATAGTAGAATGCATGCACGCTGCTTTAGGTTATTATCATAGGAATCAATATGACAAGCTAAAAACACACAGTCAATTCTCTGAGGCTTGATATGTGATAAAAACCCTTAAGCAGAGAAGATTTATTCTAAAGTTGTTTGAAGTATCTGTACAATTAATAAACATTCTATTTGTAATTTCTAGATTGGAAAAAGTGAAATATTTTTAGTCTTACTTATTTTCGAGTTCGTTGGGACGTCATTAAAAGCATGTAGTGAGATAGTTTCACTATGTAGTCTTCCCAAAATACTTCTAGATGGTCAGGCAAATATATCAAGCTTCTATTGTAACTAGAACAACTTCTGATTGCGTTCATCTTTCTATCGCTTACAGATTAGATTATACTTTAGAGTTTAGATCAAATAGTTTATACCATCAACATAGTCTGACAGAGTCATTGCTTCGATCTGAAAATGTGTTTTCTAAGACTATTCCTATTTCATAACAAAACTAATGTTGAAACTTAAAGCGTTCAGTTTGAAAAGTTAGCAAGTCATGACATCACAAACAAAACGTTCAAGTCTGCTGGCTAGATCTTTTCTTTTCACTGTTGTAATATTTCTGTGTCCAGACATCTGTATTGATCCTACTATCAAAGGTCATGTGTCATTCAGTTTTGGACACCAATTCTAACCAGCCCGAGTGCACTCCAAACGGCTGACTACAAACTTTGTAAGAATCTCATCGCTTTTTTTTTAGGGAAAGATTTCGTAATGAGCTTTTTGGTAAGACATTCTACCAGGGAGATCTCAACAATAGATAGCAAGATTCTTGCTGGCAGACAGGGGCGGATTGAACAATAGGCCTGCATGTTGACAAGACCAAAGTACAATACACATTGCAAACATGAATATAAATATTGTGTGGGTGATATCACTAATTTTAAAACTCAAATTCTACAAAAAGAAGTAGCGATTTACGCTTCAATTGTGTGCCAAATGTTATCATGATTATAATTATTTTTTACAATTATCCATATCATTCTTAGGTTTTAGAAAGTTTATGTGTATATTGGGGCTTGCTGAGCAGGTTCTAATCCAATCACATTTGTGAGTATTTGTGAAAAGAGTTTAGCGCCCAGTGCTTGTAAAAAAGGCATGGTATATGTTAATTAAGAATTTAAAATTCTATAATGGATCGGGATTTGAGTTCAGAGCTTCCAGCCTTTTAGATTTTACATAGAGAGGTAAGCCAGATTAAAATAGAGTAATAATAAAGAGTTAAGAGTATATGAGGTAATAGACTCAATCTATAAGACAAATTGCTTCAAGGTAGAACTGGATATAGAAGTCAAGGATTAGGAAGTACTTGCTCTGGTCAGAAATAGTTTAATTTTTTTAATTTAGTAGATAGAGAAAAGAAATGCACAATCGCAGCCAAAGACCTTCAGCCAAATGCACCCAATATATTCTACTAAGATATTTAATCAAGATCTCCAATCCAAACCTCCACTCAGATCTCCAGAAAAAGTTTGAACTCACGATCTCCACCCAAGATCTTTAGTCAAAATCTTCAACAAAACCCCTCTCCAGCCAAATTAACAAGGAAGTTAAGCCAAAACCTTCAATCAGGATCTCCAGTCAAAATATCCACCTGATCCACCCAAGATCTCCACCTAAGATCTCCAGTTAAAATCTCATTCAAAGATTTCCAGCCCAAATCCTCAGAAGAGTTTTTTCATCGCACCTGTAAGAGAGAACTTCTCAGTAAATAGTCCTATCCTCTGAATTAGAGCTACACAATCAGAGGACACTGAACCTTCAATAAAGGAACGCTACTTCTAGTCAATAGTCACTTCAGGCTGTAGAACGCATACACTTACTTTTAAACATATAAAAATCTATTTTTAAAGAAATAATGTTTCTTTCTTAGGCCATGCCAGTTCAATAAATTGTGACAAAAGAGATAGAGCTTTAATTTTTATTCAACAGTTAAGATCAAAACACATACAATAAGATTGTTGTGAAGAATATGTCCTTCAGAAAGGAGTAAGATTATGGTGACCAGAAGAAAGAGGACGATACAAAAAGTACTAATGAATATTTTACGCTTAATGATTTTTTGATAGGGTTTCTTTGTTATTCCAAGAAGGCTAAGGTTCGAAACACTTTAAAAGTTTGAAGTTCCAAGGACTAGAAAAATTCAACAGAGATATCAGAATGAATCAATAGGCTGATAACTCACCGAAATACATTGAATCTCACCTACCAATCGTAATGTAACAGTAATAAAAGAAACTACATTTACAAAAAAAAAAGCTTTTAAATAGCGCATATGTCATGATTAAATCATGAATGTGAAAAGTCACTTATTTAATTAAAATTTAATATAACAAACAAATAGAACTTTTTACAATTTTCTACAAAAGACGAGTTTTATAGGCCTATGATTATAGCTGGTAAATGACCTTATACTATTCAGTAAAAGCCAAGGATGAAACCGTGACTTAAAAACTAAATTTCATCAGCTAACTCTGAATTAATTCCATCTATTTCAAGGTAATTAAATTATAAAAAAAAAAACAAAAAAAAAAATACAAAAAAAAAAACAAATAAAGAAAATCTATGCGGAAGAACTCCATATTTTCTGACATATTTCTCAATACTGTAATTTTTTTGATATCACAAAATTAAATTGATGTCCACTATTTAATTAACTAATTGGCAACATTTTTATTGATTCGTGTTTTGTTTGAAAGATTGAAAAGGTATGTGAAGTTTCAACGGGATTCGAGAATGGGAAGTTTATCCGACAGACAGACAGAGATACTGAGTAACTTGATATAAACTTTGTAATAGTAACTTGCTACTGAGAAATACCTGAATTGACAACTCGGAGAACTAATACACTATAAGACTAGAAAAAAAGACCTTTGAGACAATAAAAAGATGACATGGCTACAGCAGCTCAATAAAAACGACAGCGTTAATGAAACAGATGGCTGCTGCACGTGTGATACGGCCTCTGAACAGTCGCCTCGCTGGTCCTGGGTTCGACATCACTGTCTGGTTTGGAGGTTTGATGAAACACAAAAAAATACTAACATATATCTAAAAAAGAAAAACTAGCTGTCAGAATGCAGGACACCGCAGAGCTAAATATGTTCCATTAAGTCAACATTTTATTATAGTAAAACTACTTTTAATTTAGATCGATCAATCGATCGATCGATCGATCGATCGTCGATAGATAGATAGATAGATAGATAGATAGATTGATTGATTGATTGATGATTGATTGATTGATTGATTGATTGATTGATTGATTGATTGATTGATTGATAGATAGATAGATAGATAGATAGATCGTACGTAAACTCAGCCATATAAAGTGTATATACAAGAAAGAAAACTGCATCCTCAAAGCAACTAGGAAATAGTTACCTACTCCGTATTGGAATAGAGATGTCAGAATCAGACTAAAACATCACCACACCCACATTAATAGCAATAATACTTGAAACATATTGTCCTGCCACACACGCTGCCATTGTAACCTTAACAAACAAAATGTGATACTGCCACTGTCAGACGAACATGCTTGGGTGAGCGTGCATGAAAATTATCAGCCCGCCCACACCAGCATTGCTACACTCTCACCGGCACACACACGCACCTACATGTGGACCATTACCCGATCCCACATCAGAAGGCATCAACCAGATCAAACAACATGATCGAGGGTCAAAGTAGGGGGAGAAAAGTAAAAAGAAACGAACACACGATTGTCTTTCCCTGAAAGGTAAAAATAAAACAAACACCTTTTAAAGTAGACATTTAGAAATCTGGAAATCAGTAAATCAGAAATGTAATGCATACATGATTTTCCATCTTACTTTCTTTTCTCCTATAGAGTTGTCTACACTTGATTCTAAAGTCAATATTATTTCTAACAAAGTTCGCGGAATACACACACGAGATAAAAACAAATCCACTTCCGAGGACAGACGTAGACTTCGGAAAGAGAACCTTAATCGAACACCAGAGGAAAACAGTTATGTCTGCGCTAGATGTGACTAAATATGTAGACTAAATATGTAGGTTGCAGTATCAGACTCGAATACAAGTCTCATTATTATCAGTATACTGTTACGTTACTGTTGTTGCTTTGATATTACGAACAATAGATATTTTCAGACTAGTAACAATAAAATGGTCTTTATTATATAAATGGCGTACGCCTCATTGGATTTATTTTTTCCCAAAGTATTTTTGATTGAATGAAAACAAACACGTCACAGCTCTACTGACCGCAATGTTTTAACCTTACTTCCTCGGTCATGACACAATGTCACATTTCATTGATACCATTGTTACCATTGCGATGATTGAAGAGTTCCCGATACTACTGTGTACTGTGTACATTTGTTGCTTTGATGGGAAAAAAAGCTAAAGTTGAGCATAGAGATTGTCATTCTAGTTACCCACACGTCAGTTTCTCTTCTGAATCTGACATGATGTAGAGACCAGAAAGCAAGTAGATCTTAAGATCCCTACATTCTAAATTTACAGGCTCCGGACTTGGGATGAAACTTTCCAATGACATTTCTAGAGACTGACATACAAAGAAAAAAGTTTGTAAATGGACCTCATTCACCAATCGTAAGCAAACAACATTTAGCCACGTGATAATATTGATAAAACAATGAAAATTACGTATCACGTGACAGCCTTTATGGATTGCGTAATTTGTATAGAAGATTTAGAGAACCACGTGACAAAATGTTGTTTGTTTACGATTGGTAAATAAGGTCCATTCGTAAATTTGATGTACATATTTAAAAACAAAGATCGTAAAATTATTTTATGAAACCCTACAGATTGTGATTTTTTTTTTTTTGTAATTTCATGACATAAGAGAAAGGAAATGTCCAAGCAAGAACTTTCATTATGTCTACATTATTGATCTGGACCTAGGTGAATGACTTCAGATGTTGAAGTGTTCTCTGGCCGCTACATCAGCGACTTCCCAGAACACAGCACGACAAGTGGAAGATGCAGAGAACAACAAAGAACGATAACAAGGGAGAAAAATGAGGACGGAAGTAGAATGTTTAAAAATAAACAAGACGATGAACAGAAAAGTTTCCAAAAATAGAGATTTGCCAAATTAGAATTCTCGTCACTGGTAGTTATCGATCTTGTTTCTATAAGAGGAAAACTTCAATGTAGGAAACGAGACTGAAACAACGTGTGGATGAAGACCGTAGATGTGTATAGCCTAGTTCAAGAATGGGAGCTCAAGACTGGTCTACGAATACTGATTATAAAACAACGTGTGGATGAAGATCGTAGATGTGTATAGCCTAGTTCAAGAATGGGAGCTCAAGACTGGTCTACGAATACTGATTATAAAACAACGTGTGGATGAAGATCGTAGATGTGTATAGCCTAGTTCAAGAATGGGAGCTCAAGACTGGTCTAAGAATACTGATTATAAAACAATGTGTGGATGAAGACCGTAGATGTGTATAGCCTAGTTCAAGAATGGGAGCTCAAGACTGGTCTAAGAATACTGATTATCAAACAATGTACATGTATAGGGGGAAATAAAACAAAGAGAATATATATATATGTTATACTATAAAGAGGAATGTAAGGCGTATGTATGTATGTTATTCATAGAAATCAAAACCGTTTGACCAATCTTGATATAACTTGGCATAAATGTTCCTTGGGTACTAACTGGATCCGTGATGTATGTATAGTAGCCCTAAAACAAACTTAAGACCCTCAAAAAAAAAAGTTACCTAACTCTATGAAAGTATTACTATTTCATGGATCTAGGAATTTAGACATCCTGACGTACTTTATAATCCCATTCATTTAACAAATCGGGTAAACCCGTTTTAATTGTAATTTATATCTATAATATAAAGCAGAAAGTAAGGCGTATGTATGTATGTATGTATTTAATGTTCCGCATAGAAATCCCGAAGGCCGCGGGTAATGTCCGACTAGTATATATATATGTATATATAAAAGAATGCAAATTGGACAGAATATAACATCTTATTTCAATGTGAACAAGTCATTCACACTTCATCATTCGAACAAGTCATTCACACTTAATCATTCGTTAATTAAAATGAGATGTTAGAAACTTAGCTATATGTTTTATTTTGTATTGTATTCTTGCAAGTCTAAACTAATCCAAGCTTCCGATTGTAAGTCGCCCCAATCAATCTTTTCTGTCTTAGAAAAGTAATGATTTTAATTTTCAAAGTTTAGAAATAAGGCAAAATCATTTCTCGAATTTTCTTTAGAATGGGCTATTAATCACAGAACTATATATTCACGCAAATATATGAAACAAAGCCATTTCCTGTTAGTTTCCGTTGAGATATTGTTTCAAAAATCTTAGATCGAAATAATTCAAGTCTGTTTATTTTAATCATCTCATGTACATTTAAATAGATGATTACCTAGATCTTTCTAGATTATGTTTCTAAACCTGCAAAATAATAATTATGATACGAGAATACTCTTTTTTTATGTTCAATTACTAGATCTAGATCTAAAATTAAATAATATGTTACATAGGTTAGGGTTGAAAAAAACAACAACTTTAATTGTTATAACTACTTTACAAAACAACGTCTTGTTTCAACTTTTAAAAACATTTTCACGACATTTTCTGTAGTGTTAAAAGATCTTTATGTAAAGTCTAGATATAATATATATAAGTCTATGGTTTCTTCTTATATCTTATATAATACAGACGTTACTTCAAAAAAGAAGATGATTACGTCCTACGCGTCATGCATTTAGTGTCATGCATATTAACCAATGACTTAAATTCTGCCAAGTCACTGGTTTTCCTGGCTAGCTCAGGCAACCCATTCCATGCTCTAATAGCACTAGGGAAGAAGGAGTATTTGTACTGAATCGTTCATATTGTTTGATTTGGTTTTGTTATTTTTCAAACTAAACTTAATATTTTACTAGCACGTTGGAGGCATGCAAGGTTTATGCTAATGTTAAGGTCACATTACGACAGACACTAATCGCATCATCCTCTTCATTACTTAATTGTATTGAGTGAGAACTGAACCAAAGTAAAACACGACGGATACATTACAGTATCCGATACAAAATATAAAGGGGAACATAACATTCGGGCAATAAATAAAAATGAAGAAATTTCCAAACTGAACATCCAGTTCCACAGAAAAACGTGGGGAAAGAAAATGGTAGGAAACAGTTGAATCGAAATGTCTAAGACATCATTTGGACTCCCCTCTCATAAATATATATGTACTTGTTACATTTAGTTCAAAGCACAAATCTCAACGAGTTCGTTCCACGGCGCCTTCATAGGACCAATGTCTTCATAGGACTAATGCCTTCATAGGACAAATGTCTTCATAGGACCAATGTCTTCATAGGACCAATGCCTTCATAGGACCAATGCCTTCATAGGACCAATGTCTTCATAGGACCAATGCCTTCATAGGACCAATGTCTTCATAGGACCAATGCCTTCATAGGACCAATGTCTTCATAGGACCAATGCCTTCATAGGACCAATGTCTTCATAGGACCAATGCCTTCATAGGACCAATGCCTTCATAGGACCAATGCCTTCATTGGACCAATGCCTTTATAGGACCAATGCCTTCATAAATGTTTTGATTGCTGGGAAATCTTTCAACTCTTCTAATCAGACTTAATCAATATATGGCCATTTATGATGAAGTCTGATCACAGACCATAAAACAGTCTGATCAGTAGACATCGATAAGTTGAATGCGATAACTGGCTATTGATAAGTCCGCGTCTGGACAATGACCATCTGAAGTTTTTTTTTCCGTCCTTTTTTTAACGGTTACTTCAAGCAAATGTGACAAGAGGTGAATAGATTTGATTAGTTGCCATGGGAAATTATATTTTAAAAAAGTCCATTGATAAGTTAGTCTAATCAGTGGCCATGGAAAATTATATTTTAAAAAAGGCCATTGATAAGTTAATCTAATCAGTGGCCATGGAAAATTATATTTTAAAAAAGGCCATTGATAAGTTAGTCTAATCAGTGGCCATGGAAAATTATATTTTAAAAAAGGCCATTGATAAGTTAATCTAATCAGTGGCCATGGAAAATTATATTTTAAAAAAGGCCATTGATAAGTTAATCTAATTAGTGGCCATGGAAAATTATATTTTAAAAAAGGCCATTGATAAGTTAGTCTAATCAGTGGCCATGGAAAATTATATTTTAAAAAAGGCCATTGATAAGTTAATCTAATCAGTGGCCATGGAAAATCAAGTAGCCTAAATAGTCGTCATGGATGATTTAGTCTTATCATTTGCCATCAACCAATGGCCATCAACAAGTGGCCATGGATAATTAGGCCTGCTCATCGGTTATGGATAAAGTAGTCTGATCAGTGGCAATGAAAAATTTAACACGATCAGCGGCCAGTGGTAATTATGTAGTCTGATTGCAGGATCTGAATAATTTAGACTGATCAGGAACAAGGTTTACTGATATTGACTGCCTCCCTTAGACTGATCAGGAACAAGGTTTACTGATATTGACTGCCTCCCTCTCTACCTCCTGTACAATCCATGCAAAAAGTGTTTACTCCGATGGACAAACGAATAAGTCGATCAGGGTATGGCTCTATGTAATATTGGATCAAACGGAGTTAATTTTTAGCTACATGGAGTCTTACCATCATAAATCAGCCATAGCAGGGGATATTGTCATATGCTTTGGTCTTGTAGTTGTAGGATGGCTGTCTGGCTTCGAAAGATTACTCAGAAGAGGTTTCAGTTTCTTGTACGGGTGTATTCAATGTGCTCAATAACTAGCAATGATCCAATCCTACCACAATAATAAGATGTACGGACTAAGCCCAGACCGTAAGTTACTTGAATGAAGTTTAATACGGAATGGCCACAGTCAAGTCTCTGTCCATAATACGATGTTGTCACCTGGAAGTTTAGACACCAACTGAAGAATACTGACATAACCAATGTAAACCCCACTATCCGTGACGTCACTAAATGTCGCGTTCAAGGACCGTCAACTATGGTGTGTCTCTAAACTAAGTGCTTAACAATATCAGTAAATCTAAAATACTGCCATATTTACGAATCATAAACAGTCACAAGTGAGAAAATTAACACATACATACACACACACACACACACATATATATATATATATATATATATGTTTGTGTGTTTGTATGTATGCGTGTCTTATGAGATCATGATGGCGTACAATGAAGGTATGGCTGGCTAGCCACGTAGAAATGATATGCGCAACATTCGTATCATTAAAGGAAGCAAACACACACACACAAAACAACTAATCGCTAAATATGAGTATTTCCCAGTATAAAAAAGAGAACGCTTTTAGATTTAGCGGACTCAATATCAAAAGTAGCAGAAACCAAACAATGATGTAACAAATAGTCAAATACTTATTTACACATACAGAAATATAAGTCGGCTCTGAATAGCTTAAATAACGGGAAGTTTGAATGATCAGAAACACGTGACCAGCTTACAGAGATCAAGGAAATAATTCATGTATAGTACATTTAAAAGTACACATTCGGTTCTCAGCAAGTAAAGAAAATACTAGACTTTTTGTAGTTAGCAATACAGCTAGCAACAAGCTACTTGATTGCTTTTGGCCCATCCACCACCCTCCACCCGCAAAATAAAAAAGAAATATCGAAAAGCAGAAAAAGACTAGACTCTATATCCATAGATCAAATCAAGGGTTCTACGCCTAGACAAACGAGACGTTATTCCCTAACACAAAGATGTAAAAGTTCTGGGCCTTTTTAGAGCTAGAAAGTTACTGCCCTTGCTAACACTGACTTCAGATTTAGAAACCAAACTATAAAACGAGTCTTACTATAAAATATATATATATATAAGTTCATTTGCTTAGCTTAAGAAGGAAGTTTAACAGTTCAAACATGCAATATAGTTTTGTTTATGCTCCATGAAGTTTGAAAATTAAAACTTTAGGAAAATAAGTACAATATCGTAAAAGTTATATAGTTTTATATATTACAATACCACGCGGGGTTCATGTGATAAAAACCTAAACTTCAAGAGATCTTTATGTTAACAGGGTTACAGGACAATGCACTTTAAAAAAAAAATCTCTATAATAACAAAACACCTGTCTTCGAATGTTGGCAATGATGAGGGGAAAAAATGAAGCTTACGAATCCACTGATAGTCTTTGAAGATTGAGGATCACTGGTAAATCCACGAAACACAAACAGCGAATTTGAATCGGCCATTAAAACGTTGTCCAAGAACTCAATGTGATCTCATTCTAGTCAAATGGAAACAAAGTCCGATAACTCCTGATGTTATTTCCGTCATCTAGAGATGTCTCTCTGCGTATCCCATTAACGCATGCTATTTTTATTGGATGAAAATAACTGCTTAGGTAACTGGGAGGGGGAGCCGTTATTACTTAGTGGATGTGACGTCCGAATGAGGAGCGGAGGCCACTCTCCCACCCTCTTTGTTTTCACTCTCTATCTCTCTCTCTCCTCTGCACATAGTGACCCTGCTTCCCGATGCACTATTAATGGACTTAATGGCCAATAGTTCAACGTGCAAGCATTGGGTCCCGACTATCTTTCACTCTCTGGCCTGGCAGATTTCTGTGTGTGTGTGTGTGTGTGTGTGAGTGTGTGTAAGAGAGATTGTGTGACTTTCTTTTCTTTTTATCTTTTTTTTTTCTTTATTTGCGCCTCTTTCTTCCATCTAGTTTAAACGCGAAGGCTATTGATTAAGATGGCGCAATACCCCCCCCCCCCCCAACCCCCTCGTGGCATGCATCGCGCTCGACACGGTGGTTGAGTGCAAAGCAAGAGCCCACGGCACTTACACGCTGGTGAAGCCGTGAACATCACAGCCTCCCCAAACTCATCCCCATCAAACACACACACACGCGACTTGTACTTCATTCCCTATCCACCGCCAGAATTAAATTGTTCCAGTAGACTTCTCATCCATCAAATCACAAAGTAGACATCCCAGGTGCCAACAAGCAGACTTAGGAACCACCAGGTACACCTGGCACAGACCCTCCAATAGAACTTACATAAAACCAGTTAGTCCTACAAAGGAGAACAAAAAAAAAAGATTCTACTTCTTGAGAAAAATGTTTCAGTGAGTTAATGGCGTATCTAATTCTTTGTATCACTGTGGCACTTTTTCACAAGAAAACTTAAAGATCTGAGTAATGGGGTTCATTCCAGTAGACCAAACATGAACATTCCAGTTGACCTAACATGAACATTCCAGTAGACCTATCATGAACATTCCAGTAGACCTATCATGAACATTCCAGTTGACCAAACATGAACATTCCAGTTGACCAAACATGAACATTCCAGTAGTGAGTAGAGCTATCATGAACATTCCATTACACCTATCATAAACATTCCATTAGACTTATCATGAACATTCAGGTAGACCTATCATGAACATTCTGGTAGACCTATCATGAACATTCTGGTAGACCTATCATGAACATTCTGGTAGACCTATCTTAAACCATCCAGTAGACTTATCATGATCCGACCATCCAGTAGACTTATCATGATCCGACCATCCAGTAGACCTAACATGATAGTTTTCAGCATTTGACATTTAGTTAAGAATATTTTAGTCATAGTAGATCCTGTGTCTATGTGCGACCGTTGGTATATAGATAACATTATTCTCCCTGACCCATAAAAAAACAAATAATTGGATCTGATCTGATCAAATTTGTTCGGATCATATCTGATCGGGTCAGATTCTCATTGATAACAAAATTGGCCAGTATGGGAATTGGGGATCAAACCCACCACATCCGCATTGTGTGTTTAACACTCTTCAGCTTCGGTGCCAGTTTCGGGAACTTCCAGACCTCTAGCCACCCCAACCGTTCCCATCCAATGTTGTCCTCCACCTATGAAAAGAATCTACGTCATTGTAGGACGTTTAAAACATGTTTAGTAGCAGCTAAAGAAACTAACATTTAATCTCAGTACCAAAGATTTGGAACTCACTCCCAGTTGATCTCAGACAGACAACATGCTACACTACATTCTAGAAGAACATTAAGACCTACCTGTTTAAAACTTTTTTTTTAGATTAGTTTGTCATTTTAGCTCTCGAGTTTTTGTTTGTAATGTTATCACAGAGCCTTGAGCCTACATTTTATTTGTTATTATTATTATGTTAGAAAAGAACGAGTATTCATTCTCTGGCGTAGCCAGGGTCGAATTTCGTTAAAGGGAAACAAAATTCATCGAAGTTCCTTTATCAGTTTCCACCGAGGAATTTTCTGGTGATGTAGCAGGTCTGCAGAAGTAACGCCCTCTGACAGGTAACGAGAGAGAATGTTCCTAGGAATGCCAAGGGCCTTGAAGGTATCTATGAGGTCAGTTGTTATTATCACCTCGGCTGATATAACAATGGGGTATATTGTTATTTTACATAATTTCCATAAAGGCTTAATCTCCAAGCCAAGGTTCCTATATTTTCGTAGTTTTTCCAGCTCAGTTTTTTTAAATTATGAGATAGTGGTACGGCGATGTCAATAATGGTAGTGGCTTTTTCTTTTTTATCGATGAGCAGCAAATCAGGGCGATTAAAATTATTATTATTATTAATAATCTATTAATCTCCCTAATTAGCTAAGTTCAGGTTTAGGCTGTTAAAAGGAAGCCATATAAATCTTGATTTTGACCAAAGAAAGAGTGGGGACCGGAAGTACAACAAAAATGTGGGAAACATTGGGAGACCTAGTTGTTAGTATAATTTCATTTCATTTATTTATATTTGTTCTCAACAAATCACTTCTGCCAGCAAAGTGTTTGAATGGAATGATTCAACCCATGAGTCAGATCATTCACATCGATGATGTAGCTGGTGAGCACAAGTCAATGTTTTCTGACATCCACCTCAACGACATCAACACACAAGTTGATTGAAAACAACATCATCGATTCAAAGTCATTTTCACTCCAATAATGGCATAGCTGGGAGTCGACCACTTAGTGAGCTTGTGACAGAGCGTCGCATGAGGTTTGCCGGACATGTTCTCCGACAAAATGATCACGCGTACCAAGAGTTGCGATGACATGGAAGCCAATTTGAGAAAAGCGCAAACAGGGACGTCATCGTATAACTTGGCGCCACACTTTCATGGAGGACCTCAGAACAGTGGCAACAGGTTGGAAGAGGCGTCAGAAATTGTCAGTGACACATCTTTGAGGAGAGGATCTAAGTCTAAGTAAGTAAATCGTATAGCAACAGAGTATTAACTAATAGGCCTACCTCTGCGATAGTTTCAATCAGTGAACCTTAAACCAATGAATAATTGAAGTTTTAAAAAAATGCAAATGGAATACACATAGACATAAGTGAAGAGCGAATCAAACAGAACTATCGGGTCAAACAATGAGTGGAACCAATTAACCTCGCCTGTGAAAAGTCACGAATTCAATAGAAAATAGTTATAATTATATTTACATTTTCTAGTCATGTTGAAAACTTATTTCAGAGACCCTGCAAACATTCAAGTCGAGATCCAATCTACATATTAAAATGTCCAATCTTCAAGAGACATGTTCCAACATCAGAAATGTTCATAAACACAAGAGAATCTTGAACAAAACAAACCAGAAAAAAAAAAACTTAACCCAGATCTAAAACTATACAATTACCGTGTTCACAAAATCAAAGAGTTTACTAGACATTTTTTTAAAGCTTATAATGTAAGTGACATTTTTTTTTTACCATTGCTTGTAATCTACTAGAGAAGGAACACGCACATGATTGTTGTATGTATTTGTTGTCCTGTACTGTATCATTTCATTAGAAATAGCAAAGAGATTATATCACGATCCAAATGATCTAATGTTACAATTAATAACAGGCTCGACATTATAGAGTTACTCTTTAGTTCGTTTATACATGTGCAATTTGTGTTTTGTTGTTCTGTTCTACTTGTAACATTGGTGTGTTTTTTTATGAACTACCTGTTACATGTGGCTTTAGTTTAAACGGTAATAGCTGATGATGTTTGATGCTGTCATGAATGAGTAAGTCTTAACTTTTAGTGAAAGGTCTCTATTTTAAAGTCTAGTTGGTCTAGCTCTAAACTATCAGAATAAATTAAGAAATGGCTTCTAGTTCTTGTGTAATATTATTTGGGAATAAACATCCTTTGGGAGAAATGTTTTCCACAGAGAGACCATATAACTTTAGCAGGACGCTACATTTCCTAAACCTTCACAATTTTTTTTCCTAATTTAAAAAGCAATTTAAAGTACCTTAAGAACTTCAAAATTAATGAATATATCACTGATGTTCACTGTGGCACTGGATGTATTAATTCGTTAATACTTTTCTCACCAAGATCTTGTTTGAACTCCCTACGTGAGCTCCAAACAGCAATTTCAAACAATTTGCTCTTTTACGATAGAATTGGCTGGCAGATACGTTTTGGTTATTTGAATTCAATCTGATGACCCAATGTCTAGTAGATACGTTTTGGTTATTTGAGTTCAATCTGATGACCCAATGTCTAGTAGATACGTTTTGGTTATTTAAATTCAATCTGATGACCCAATGTCTAGTAGATACTTTTTGGTTATTTGAGTTCAATCTGATGACCCAATGTCTAGTAGATACGTTTTGGTTATTTGAGTTCAATCTGATGACCTAATGTATTCAGGTTTTCGTTTAGGTTGTGAAATTACGTCATTTCTTATAGTAAAAGAAAAGAATATAATTCTTCAAGAAGAAATCACAAACAGATTTAACAAACACTATTAAAAACTTATAGAATTTACTTTCAATAATAAATTCCCCCAAAAAAACTTATAAAGACGACCGAAACTATTGACTGATTTTCCATTGGTTTATATTTCCTCTCTCGAACATTAGCTTTTCCAAATAGGAAACAATCCGACTCTTTTGCTTATTTTTAAATCCCTTTGCTATTTTTAGATTTGGAAAATGAGTAATGCAGTAATAACAAATAATGGCAATGTCTTCGAGTCCGAAGATTAAGGGTGAGTGCATTGTTTCACATTTCATATGCAACCTGCATATGTGTCCACACCTGATGCATACAAAGCCCTAGTCCGCTGGGGGGTCTCTTTACTTTCTATCCTTGTCTTCTGTGCCTGTCTGTGTCAGACATTATATTTAACTCTAATCTTCCAACGTTCTACTTTGTGCTCAAGTGACATTTCCAAACAGAACTGCTCCGGCAGAGAAACTGAATATTGACATTGATTTTTGAGATGGAAAGAAACGTATGTAGTTTTCTGACACACTTCCTCACCGTTCCATGGAACATGGAGAGACAATATTTGCAACTCTTGAGCTCATACCAACGTTGTACAGTTTTTTCTTCGCGTCAAATAAGTCAACAGTGAACATTTTTAAAAAATCCTTTTCATTTTTTTATGAGTATTGCATTCTGGGAGAGAAAGTGCGCATTTAAATGTAGTCATGATAATTGATTTTTTTTAAACCTTTGCAGATTAAAAAAATGGCCATTGTAGAAGTACATATTATTCTTTTTTTTTTCTTTAACATTTCAATTGAACATCTTAATAGCAGTCAACAAATAAATCTATAACTTAGTTAAGAAGTTAATGACATTTAAATTGTTTCGTCTTTCTGTCTGTCCTTCTTTCTGTCCCTCTTATTTTTCTTTCTTTTTGTCCCTCTTTCTGTCCCTCTTTTTCCTTCTTCTTGTCCCTCTTTCTGTCCCTCTTTTTCCTTCTTCTTGTCTCTCTTTCTGTTTCTCTTTCTTTCCTTCTTCTTGTCTCTCTTTCTGTTTCTCTTTCTTTCCTTCTTTCTGTCTCTCTTTCTGTTTCTCTTTCTTTCCTTCTTCCTGTCTCTCTTTCTGTTTCTCTTTCTTTCCTTCTTTCTGTCTCTCTTTCTGTTTCTCTTTCTTTCCTTCTTCCTGTCTCTCTTTCTGTTTCTCTTTCTTTCCTTCTTTCTGTCTCTCTTTCTGTTTCTCTTTCTTTCCTTCTTCCTGTCTCTCTTTCTGTTTCTCTTTCTTTCCTTCTTTCTGTCTCTCTTTCTGTTTCTCTTTCTTTCCTTCTTCTTGTCTCTCTTTCTGTTTCTCTTTCTTTCCTTCTTCCCGTCTCTCTTTCTGTTTCTCTTTCTTTCCTTCTTCCTGTCTCTCTTTCTGTTTCTCTTTCTTTCCTTCTTCCTGTCTCTCTTTCTGTTTCTCTTTCTTTCCTTCTTCCCGTCTCTCTTTCTGTTTCTCTTTCTTTCCTTCTTCCTGTCTCTCTTTCTGTTTCTCTTTCTTTCCTTCTTCCTGTCTCTCTTTCTGTTTCTCTTTCTTTCCTTCTTCTTGTCTCTCTTTCTGTCTCTCTTTCTTTCCTTCTTCTGTCTCTCTTTCTGTCTCTCTTTCTTTCCTTCTTTCTGTCTCTCTTTCTGTTTCTCTTTCTTTCCTTCTTCCTGTCTCTCTTTCTGTTTCTCTTTCTTTCCTTCTTCCTGTCTCTCTTTCTGTTTCTCTTTCTTTCCTTCTTCCTGTCTCTCTTTCTGTTTCTCTTTCTTTCCTTCTTCCTGTCTCTCTTTCTGTTTCTCTTTCTTTCCTTCTTCCTGTCTCTCTTTCTGTTTCTCTTTCTTTCCTTCTTCCTGTCTCTCTTTCTGTTTCTCTTTCTTTCCTTCTTCCTGTCTCTCTTTCTGTTTCTCTTTCTTTCCTTCTTCCTGTCTCTCTTTCTGTTTCTCTTTCTTTCCTTCTTCCTGTCTCTCTTTCTGTCTCTCTTTCTTTCCTTCTTCCTGTCTCTCTTTCTGTTTCTCTTTCTTTCCTTCTTCCTGTCTCTCTTTCTGTTTCTCTTTCTTTCCTTCTTCTTGTCTCTCTTTCTGTTTCTCTTTCTTTCCTTCTTCCTGTCTCTCTTTCTGTTTCTCTTTCTTTCCTTCTTCCTGTCTCTCTTTCTGTTTCTCTTTCTTTCCTTCTTCCTGTCTCTCTTTCTGTTTCTCTTTCTTTCCTTCTTCCTGTCTCTCTTTCTGTTTCTCTTTCTTTCCTTCTTCCTGTCTCTCTTTCTGTTTCTCTTTCTTTCCTTCTTCCTGTCTCTCTTTCTGTTTCTCTTTCTTTCCTTCTTCCTGTCTCTCTTTCTGTTTCTCTTTCTTTCCTTCTTTCTGTCTCTCTTTCTGTTTCTCTTTCTTTCCTTCTTCCTGTCTCTCTTTCTGTTTCTCTTTCTTTCCTTCTTCTTGTCTCTCTTTCTGTTTCTCTTTCTTTCCTTCTTCCTGTCTCTCTTTCTGTTTCTCTTT
This sequence comes from Biomphalaria glabrata, assembly GCF_947242115.1. Classification (NCBI taxonomy): domain Eukaryota; kingdom Metazoa; phylum Mollusca; class Gastropoda; family Planorbidae; genus Biomphalaria; species Biomphalaria glabrata. The sequence continues at coordinate 38,698,144 of NC_074715.1, forward strand.
CTTTCCTTCTTTCTGTCTCTCTTTCTGTTTCTCTTTCTTTCCTTCTTCTTGTCTCTCTTTCTGTTTCTCTTTCTTTCCTTCTTTCTGTTTCTCTTTCTGTTTCTCTTTCTTTCCTTCTTTCTGTTTATTTTTCTGTATCTCAGTCTTCCTGTTCATCCTTTGTGTGTGCCGTTCTGTCTATTGGTTACACACATGAATAGATGGAAACGAAATTCTACATTTAGAAAAGGTAAACCTCCCTCTCCCCAAAATAAAAAAAAAACGCTAGTCTTCACGAACTTGTTGATTCATTTGAGTTCGTTCAAAAATAAAATAATTTTCAACACTGTTTTATTATTATTATTTTTCTTTGCAATTATTTGGATTTTTAAGTACGAAGTAATAAAATGTGTGTGTGTATATATATATATATATATATATATATATATATATATATTATATATATATATATATATATATATATATATATATATATATATATATATATATATAAAGATCAAAAGAGTTCCTATTAGGTTTTTATTAAAAGAGATTCTCCTAAACATAACAGACATGTATTTATTCGAACTGATGGACAAGACAAGAAGATATAGGTCATAGAAATTTAGGCAAATAATTATGAGGTTCATTTTATGAAGTTCCTGGAATCACGTGTTAAGTGAGCAGAATTTCTGGTATTTTTTCTCCTTTTATAAACCGATGCACATAAAAAATCCAAACTATAAATCTGTTGTTTTTTTATATTCATTTTGTTATTCCCCGTACAGGAGAGATATTGACACTAGAACTCAATAATAAATTAAGTACAAATGTTACATCAATTCTTCGATTATGCTATTTAAGGAAACACGAAATCCGTGCGTATAGAATGTTCGAATACACCGCAGGTCGAATACTAATGATTTACTTAACGAGCATACGTAGTTAGCGTGGAAAGCAAATATCCAATCAAATCGAGCGAAAGTTGAGCAGACTTACATAATGATCCAATAATAGATTTTTTTCTATTACTTCTTTTATTATCCACATAAAGAATATAGACCCCCCCCCCCCCCGCCATTTACCTAGATGAACCCTTTCATAGAGTAATCTAATCTAATTCTAGATCTATGTCCATGAGAAGACAGAAAATGAACCTTCAGCAGACATGAGTGCTATAGTCACATAGTACAGAAAACAGTGCGGTGGTCGCTTCCAGAAAATGTCCTAAAGTTCGAGATGACGCATTGATCGAAAGCCAAGTTTTGAAGACGACTCTATGTTTAGTAAATAACAAATGATTACAGGGCACAAAGCACGCGCTCAGTGCCAGACGAGAATATTGCGTTCTAGAAGTCTACGTGTGCAGTCGTTTTCCAGTTGTGTCAACATTTATGTTCAATAGTTGTCCATACATGGCAACTTATTATCTAGGCAATGAAAAACCTTGTCAAGTTTTATTTTATATTCAACATATTGAATTTAGATTTACGAGGCGAGAGCATTAAATAGAGATGGAATGGGAGGACTTTCAAGATAAAACAACAAAGTACTCGACGAGTGCCCTTGTCCTGCTACTGTCTGGATCTCTATGGAACTTATATTTCTGCATTATCTGACTCGGAGATAAGTCTTGCTTTGATCCTATTCAGCCATGCGTGCAGATATGGATGTAGGTTCCAGCAGCAAATGGCCTGACGGGGAGACGTGTTATTGACAAAATGTCAAGTATAGGCTGATTAAATGTCATGGAACCACAGACATATGACAAGTAGCCAGACAAAACGGATGTCAGCTGTACAGATCAACCTTTGGCCTTATACAGTGACAAGTGAACAAGTCGAACTATAGCTTGACAGGGAACTCAGAGTACTGACTAAAGATAGTGCAACCTATAGTAGTGATAAAGTAGCATAAAGTAAAGATAGTGCAACTTTTAGTCCAGATAAAGTAGTATAAAAAATGGAAGTGAAGCCTTTGGGTTGATAGGGTTTCAGCATCGGCTCTGGCATATAATCTGGTCCACAACTTTGTGATGGGCATCCACGGACCCTTCGTATCTGTCCTCACAAAAAGTATAAATCTGAGAAACGTTCACTAGACCTTTGTACTGGCCTATAGCATCATGAAAGTTTTTCTTGGCAAATGTATCGGAGATTTTCATGAGAAATTAAGTAATGTCAAGGACGCTAAATTGAACTTGAAGATTGTCAACTAAATAAAACTTGCAAACAGAAGAGCTTACCAAATTTGATTCTGCAGTGCCAACAAACTCAAAAAAACAATATTATGTAACTTTGTACAAACGTAGCTTGTTTATTTTGTGTACCGGATACACCAAACAGCTGACTATTGATAGGTATCCGCAATGTATGAGACACTCCAATAGATGATACCTACCAATATGTTCACACTGACGCTATAAGAAACATTGGCCTTAGTCGCTTAGTGTGTACAAAAAGCACGGTCTACGGTGTTAGGCTATTGCATTATTTCGAAATCTACTTTAGGCTAGTTCGCTATTACTTGTAACCTCTTTCAAAAATCATAAAAGGTAAGACGGGCCAATCGCTACACTCGATAAATTCATTTTATAAAAGAATATTTACTACCATTTCATACGGCCCATTTGGATGCGGTCTCACCGGTCATTGGGTACCGTCCCACGAGGCATTTGCCTATTTTACTAATAAAGTATCTTAGTGGTAGTTTAGCTACAGAGTAAAGTTGTTACCAAGTTCTGTAGGGCAGATCAGGTATAAAACTAGCCAGAGTATTTCGGTCATATGGAACCATAACAAACACTTAACACTGGTAATACAAGACATAGTGCTTTAAGACTTTGAGAAGTCTCGGTGCTCGATACAATGCTATGTTCTTATCATAATTTGTCAACGCCATTATTATTATTAATAATACTTTTTAAAAAAACTAAATTATAATTCTGGAACACAATGAAATTATGGAAGTGATCAGAAAAATAATTGAAGATACAATATTTACATTTTATTTCTAGATCTATATCTACAGTTTTTATTGCTTTCAATTGAGAAAAACTAAGTTTGCGTGTATGAGCGCTATTAAAGTAGCATGCACCGAGTGCCACTTATGCTCGCTATGGCATTCGGTAAAGAATAAGAGAAATGAATGATTTCTAGTTAATAATTGTGAAACACTACAACGCTCTTGTCCTAAATATCCAATGTAAAAATTGTCAATGTATAATTCTTAAAAAAGAAATTTAATCAACACTGACAAGTTTTGAAAGGTTTTTTTTAGTAGCTAAATATCCCGTGCCACACTGATGGTGCAGGGCACTAGTCAACACTTGCAGTAGAAGACATGATACCAGGGAGATGGACTGTTGTAGATCCGGCTGGAGGGATCGGCAAGTTATTGAAATCCCTGAGTAGTCTTGAATCAAGAGAACGTCCTTTGTGCTCTCTGTGAACTGTGTTGAGGACCTGGGGCGGCACTGTGTCGGTGGTCTGTACTGGTAGTTAGGTAGAAAAGGACTGGTGTCACATAAGATATGAAACTTTGGGAATTGATAGCTGAAGTCCATCCTTTTTGTTCTGTAAATAAATACCTCTGCTATTATAACCTCCTGCCTTTCGTTGAGAGGTTGCCTTAGATTTACAACAATATATATATATATATATATATATATATATATATATATATATATATATATATATATTATATATATAACTTTTTTAGACCAAACCAGTTGATACAGAAACTGGATATGACATGCATACGTCTGAGCCCAATGTGTCACTATAAAAATGTCCTCTATTCACGAAGACATACCACACACATACACTCTCTTTGATTATTTCTTTCTCTCAGTTTCTCTCTCTCTCTCTTTCTCTCTCTCTCTCTCTCTCTCTCTCTCTCCTTCCCCTTATCTCCATCGCTCACTCCCAAACACAGTCGATGAAAGCCACATTCAATCTTACAGATAACCAAGCCTAAAGCCTAAAGCCAAAGTCATAAAAACAATAGAGCTTCCGCACTCTACACATCAACCTAACCCTCTAATCCCTTCACCATTCCCCACACATGCTTCAGATATCTGCCACACGATCTGGGAGCGTTTTATGACAATGATCTCCCCATTAGGGCGCCATCAACCTTTATTTACATACAGACGTGTGTGTGTGGTGCAGTAGCTACTGACATTTATGGAGTTGGCAGGTGCCACATTGTGCGGCATTGACCAGGAGCTGATAACGAATTGATATCTCTTGTTCTATTGGGACACAGTCATGTGGTGCTTGATAAACACAATGAGTTACCACGTGGTTTAACCAAGAATACTATTGGTTAACCCTATTGGTTATACCTATTGGTTATCCCTATTTATTATCCCCATTCATTTCATTGTTTATTGAGCAAATGTTCCTATTTTCACACTTTTTTATGAATAACTTTAGAGAAGTTGAAACTTCACAAACCAATGAAATTTGAATGTTTGTTTGTCAAATGTTTGACATGTTTCGGATGTTCCTTCAGAGTTGAAGATACTTTACTTCTTAGTGCAAACCTCCCGCAGGACGACGGGAATGACAGCGGACAAGGTATGAACCCGGGACCATCGAGAAGTCCGAACGACAGTCCAGCGCGCATACCACACGACCAGGCAGCCATCCATCTTTCTTACTCCTCAGCTACTAAATGCTTACTTTTCACTGAACTATATTCGATTTGCCTCTTTCTGGCTCAAACATCAATCTATAAGACCTTTTTCTAATTCTACTAGCTCGTATTTAATCATTCACTCACTCTCCTGTGCTCAAAACAACCTTTAGTGAGAGGAAATCATTAAACAGTTAAGGCATGTTCACATAATACTCTCAAGCTATATTATACAGAATCTTCTGCAGTGTCAACGAGGTAGATGTTTCTGTAATCTACAGTGTCAACGAGGTAGAAATTTCTAGAATGTCCGCGAGGTAGTTGTTTCTGGAATGTCAGCGAGTGAGACATTTGTGAAGTGTCAGTCGAGAATGAAAAATACGGGGTGTGGACATTTACTTGTAACCTGTTCATCTACAACAGTGATTTTCAAAACTACTTTCCGTGGGCCATATCCGGCACGTCGTGTGTAATTATTCGGCCGCTCGAAATTTTAGCTGACAATACATATCTCACAGGCATGTATCTATTCGACTCGACGGTTTGCAGTGATGTGGCTAGTAGAACGAGAGTCAAAAATTTATTTGACACCCACAAGCCGAAAAAGTTAGTTGAAAATGTATTTTATCAACACGGATAAAAAAAAAGTTATTTAAAAATGTATAGTACCCGAACTGGCCGAAACATTTGAGCTGATCTATTCATTGTATTTTAAAAAATCAGAAGTTACCGCCCCACATTCGCTCTCTCTATTCACATCACATTCTCCTCCTTCTATCGACTGAGTTCATTGGCATGGTTCATTAAAATCAAACAATGAGCACTGAAAGTAACTCACAATGTGTATGTGAACGCCTCAAGTAACGTGACTAGTACCATAACCTTAATTGGTGAGGCTTCCAGGAAAAGAACGATAACAGTCACTTGCATACACACACTCTCACACACACACACTCACAGTCCCACGCGTGTACTTTTAGAGACATTATTCGAACACACCTGTACGCGCATGCATCATTGGACAAATGATTGTCGCCGGCGCAAAACTGTCAACTAATCATTTGTCATGGGAAGAGTGTAACGTGTCCTCCAGGGATGGGGTCGTATTGTACGTGTCCTCCAGGGATGGGGTCGTATTGTATTTCAGGAAACCTTGCTGGCTCATCGCTTGCGTAAATAGAATAACTAGTCTGATTATTTCAATTGGAACGCGTGCCATTAGTGACGCCAGTAGCTGCTCCCAGAGAACTAGTGGTCGTCCAGGTACTTTAGTATTGGTCTTTTTATCAACACTGAGGTAGAAAATTAAAAAGCAGCAAAATACAGATTTTTTAAAGAGTGTATTACAGGGGCGTAACTAGGGATTTGGGGGCCCGGGGGGATTGACCTCTTTGGGGGCCCCTTGCATTTTGACATTCGACATATGACATGTAATAATGTACGCAAAAATATATAAGCCCCAAATCAAATTGGTTCAGTATATCAGTAAACTTAATAAAAAGTAATCAAGACTTTTAATGAATAATACCTTTGTTTATTAGTTAAATAATTCGTGCATTCTGTGCAGCAAAGACATCTATAACATCAACTATATCGATACTTTCTAGTATTTGTGACTTCACTAACATTAAAGCCATGATAAGCCTTTCTTGTGTCATTGTGCTCCTGAGATAGCTTTTGATGAACTTGAGCTTTGAGAATGATCTCTCACATGACGTAATGGAAGTGGCCTGAGTTAGCAGTATTCGGAGGAGGTTGCAAAGTTTGAGCACACGTAATTACCATATGAAGCCTGTTTCCTCAATATGTCTATTGGTGATTGTATTACTGGTTTGTTGATGAAAAGTGCTCGTGCATCAATGACATCATTGAAAAAGCGATTTTCCATTTATTTCATCATACAAACAGGAAAGGTAGCACAGTTTGTCATAAGCGGGTCTTCATCTAACAGGTGTCTTGGTTCAAGAAGAAACCCAAAGGTATCCATTTTCTTTCCAGCCTTTAAAATCTGCCCTTCATCTCCATATGAAATCTGTCCAGCACTTCTGTCGCAACACGTTTGAATTGCAGTTCTATTGACAGTCCTACATTAGAACTCAACTTCCCATCAAGTCTTTTCTTTCTTCTGGTTGTTTTGATTATTATTATTATAGCTTTTATATTATATAGCGTTACTTTCATGCTTATAGCATGCTCAGAGCGCTTTGGTTCAATCTCATTTGTGGACCAGTGGGGGGGGGGGGTATCTAGGAGTTGGTTTTCCGTGCTGCCTTTAGGCGCTCAGTAAAAGCAACTCTGCCGAGTCGGGTGTCGAACCTCGAGCCCCCTTCTAGGTAGCCAAGACAAGCCAAGTTCAAGCGCACTTAGCCTTTCGACCACGCTTCCCACAGGGATTACAGGGAATACATAGTATTCACTACCTTCGTTTGCTTTTTTTGATGGATTGGGTTTTTGTCAGTTTCTCATCATTTTGCAGAAAGCATGAAAGGGTACTAATTTCTTTAGCAGCTTCCCGTATATGCAGTCCAGACTTTTGTAGTTTCTCCTGAACAATATAAATTGGGAGCAAGAGCTTTGACCAGAATTCAAGATAGGCAAAAAAATCTTAATTTTCCACTGCATGAAGAAGATTCTGTCCTAATATTATATGGTATTACGTCATTGTTGGTTGTTTATGTTTTGTTCGAAAGCAAAAGGATTCAGAGCATACAAAAGTAGTGGGAAAGATCCATATCTCGTTATGCTCGAGTATAGAAATACTCCGATAAGTGGACTGCCGTATTCACCATCACAACTGATGACGAGAAGAAGACTCAGGGAATCATTCCAACTGATCTCAAACTATTGAAACCATCGGTAGCTGAAAATGCAGAGACATTACTCAACGAACGACAGATGAAAAGCAAAGTGAAATACAATGCAAAAGCAAGACTACCTAAAGATTATTATGTCGGAGAGTTCGTCTAGGTCAAACATGGCAGAAAGCAGTTGTCATAAAAACATTCAGCACCCAGATCTTATATCATAAAGACAAACGATGGAAAAACATACAGAAGAAATCAACGCTTTTTAAATAAGAGTTTCGATGAAGACATCTCTGGGTACTATGATACCGATGGAAACAATGAACTGCAAACTGTTGGAACAAACGAAACAGACAGTTATAGACCAACGTCTAGAGAACTTGTTGTGCCAGTCAAGACAACCAGAAGTGGACGAATTGTTAAAGTTCCTAGTAGACAGGGCGGCCTTACTCCACTGCAGCCTATGCGGTTGCAGTGGGCCCCGCGCTTTCATAGGACACGCGCTAATTCTAAGTGTACATTATTAAATTACACCATTATAACGTATATATAATAACAGGGTTTTCGTGACCTCCTGATTTCCCAGGGCCTCCAGGAAATCTCATGAAAAGGCAAAATATACGATAAAGTCCTGAACTTTTTTTGAATTTATTCAAATCTCCTGAAGAATAGACGAAATTGACATTTTGGGGTGCCTATAAATAAAAAGTGGCATTTCATTTGATAAAAATGTATTGCAAAGACGAAAGAAGGCCTATTTTCTAATTCAAAAAAAAATAATATTGACATTATGCTCATCCCAACCCAGACTAGGCCCCGCGCGATCCGTTTCGCATAGGGCCCCGCAAATGCTAGGGCCGGCCCTGCTAGTAGATATCACTCTTAAGAACTTTAAAAGGAAGGGTGTGATAGTAACTTCAAAAGGAAGGATGTGCTAATATTATATGATATTACATCATTGTTTGTTGTTTATGTTTTGTGCGAAAGCAAAAGGATTAGATGGAAATAAAAAGAGAGTTTCCATTGGATTGAGGAAAAATGAAAAGATGGGTAATAACTCGAGTGTGAAGTTTAATTCTGAAATTATAGACGCCAAACCCGAATAATGGACTATTCTTGCATTATTAAGAATAACTTTTAGATCTGTTATACTCGATTCTGTAAATTTTGCTTCAATGTTAATTAGTGTAGCCATAAAATACTCGCCATTTAGATCTATTATTAGTAAAGGTAACAAGATACCTAGAATTCGCTGAATGTCATGCAGTTTTATTCGTGGCAACAAAGTTTAAAATGTAAAACTAACTCTAGAAAAAACTTTGATCTCTGTGGGAAAATATATTTGTAAAATGTCAACAAAGTCAACGTACTGATAGACCTAGATCTAGGTTTAGTCTTTGTGATAAATTTTTAATCCATAAATGTTGAAAAAAAAAGACACCCGTTGACACTATTTGTCAATCAAATATATTAATTTATGTATTTACAAATAAATTTCGGACACCCATTTGGGGGCCCCCCCTGGCCCCCCCTAGGTGGGGGCCCGGGGGGATTTTAAATTTCTCCCCCCCCCCTCCCCCCCCCCCCCTTAGTTACGCCACTGGTGTATTAGGTTGGTATTGCTTAGGATGAGTCGCTGTAGGACGAGCAAGAAGATCCGCTCCTACGAGTGATGCTACTTAAATTGTGCTTCATTTTTTGGTGGTTTTGTTTTTTATCCCTTTTCCTTTCCCTCTGTTTTCTTCTTGCTTTGTTTGTATTCCCTGTTTTAATTCAGAATATGCGAGAAGTTTTTATTTCAGAAAGAATAAAAGAATGAAATAAAATGTCTTGCACTTATAATGCTCGCTAGATACATTTACAATACGTCACTGATGTTACTGGTGTTACTGGTGTTACTGGTGTTACTGATGTTACTGATGTTACTGGTGTTACTGATGTTACTGATGTTACTGATGTTACTGATGTTACTGGTGTTACTGATGTTACTGGTGTTACTGATGTTACTGATGTTACTGGTGTTACTGATGTTACTGGTGTTACTGATGTTACTGATGTTACTGATGTTACTGATGTTACTGGTGTTACTGATGTTACTGATGTTACTGGTGTTACTGATGTTACTGATGTTACTGGTGTTACTGATGTTACTGGTGTTACTGATGTTACTGATTTTACTGGTGTTACTGATGTTACTGATGTTACTGGTGTTACTGATGTTACTGATTTTACTAGTGTTACTGATGTTACTGATGTTACTGGTGTTACTGATGTTACTGATGTTACTGGTGTTACTGATGTTACTGATGTTACTGGTGTTACTGATGTTACTGATGTTACTGATGTTACTGGTGTTACTGATGTTACTGGTGTTACTGATGTTACTGATGTTACTGGTGTTACTGATGTTACTGGTGTTACTGATGTTACTGATGTTACTGATGTTACTGATGTTACTGGTGTTACTGATGTTACTGATGTTACTGGTGTTACTGATGTTACTGATGTTACTGGTGTTACTGATGTTACTGGTGTTACTGATGTTACTGATTTTACTGGTGTTACTGATGTTACTGATGTTACTGGTGTTACTGATGTTACTGATTTTACTAGTGTTACTGATGTTACTGATGTTACTGGTGTTACTGATGTTACTGATGTTACTGGTGTTACTGATGTTACTGGTGTTACTGATGTTACTGATTTTACTGGTGTTACTGATGTTACTGATGTTACTGGTGTTACTGATGTTACTGATTTTACTAGTGTTACTGATGTTACTGATGTTACTGGTGTTACTGATGTTACTGATGTTACTGGTGTTACTGATGTTACTGATGTTACTGGTGTTACTGATGTTACTGATGTTACTGATGTTACTGATGTTACTGGTGTTACTGATGTTACTGGTGTTACTGATGTTACTGATGTTACTGGTGTTACTGATGTTACTGGTGTTACTGATGTTACTGATGTTACTGATGTTACTGATGTTACTGGTGTTACTGATGTTACTGATGTTACTGGTGTTACTGATGTTACTGATGTTACTGATGTTACTGGTGTTACTGATGTTACTGATGTTACTGATGTTACTGGTGTTACTGATGTTACTGGTGTTACTGATGTTACTGATGTTACTGATGTTACTGATGTTACTGATGTTACTGGTGTTACTGATGTTACTGATGTTACTGGTGTTACTGATGTTACTGATGTTACTGGTGTTACTGATGTTACTGATGTTACTGATGTTACTGATGTTACTGGTGTTACTGATGTTACTGGTGTTACTGATGTTACTGATGTTACTGGTGTTACTGATGTTACTGGTGTTACTGATGTTACTGATGTTACTGATGTTACTGATGTTACTGGTGTTACTGATGTTACTGATGTTACTGGTGTTACTGATGTTACTGATGTTACTGGTGTTACTGATGTTACTGGTGTTACTGATGTTACTGATTTTACTGGTGTTACTGATGTTACTGATGTTACTGGTGTTACTGATGTTACTGATTTTACTAGTGTTACTGATGTTACTGATGTTACTGGTGTTACTGATGTTACTGATGTTACTGGTGTTACTGATGTTACTGGTGTTACTGATGTTACTGATTTTACTGGTGTTACTGATGTTACTGATGTTACTGGTGTTACTGATGTTACTGATTTTACTAGTGTTACTGATGTTACTGATGTTACTGGTGTTACTGATGTTACTGATGTTACTGGTGTTACTGATGTTACTGATGTTACTGGTGTTACTGATGTTACTGATGTTACTGATGTTACTGATGTTACTGGTGTTACTGATGTTACTGGTGTTACTGATGTTACTGATGTTACTGGTGTTACTGATGTTACTGGTGTTACTGATGTTACTGATGTTACTGATGTTACTGATGTTACTGGTGTTACTGATGTTACTGATGTTACTGGTGTTACTGATGTTACTGATGTTACTGGTGTTACTGATGTTACTGGTGTTACTGATGTTACTGATTTTACTGGTGTTACTGATGTTACTGATGTTACTGGTGTTACTGATGTTACTGATTTTACTAGTGTTACTGATGTTACTGATGTTACTGGTGTTACTGATGTTACTGATGTTACTGGTGTTACTGATGTTACTGATGTTAGCATCTGATAACCAAACCCGGTAAAATGACATTTTCAACTATCCTCTATTTCGGTTTTTGTATATTTTGGCTAATGGGATTAGGTGAAAAACCCATGGCTAGGATAACTGTGGATTTCATATAGCTATTTATTTCCTGATTCCAAGTTGTCAAAACGCTTTTTATTATATAGGTCTACATCGTATGCACAAAACTACAGCATTACGAAATTATGAGTTATTAGTAGAAAATAATAAATTGAACATTTTAGTAGCTGAAAAGAAAATAAATAGCGAAAATAAAGTTTGAAATGACTTACGAGTGTTAAATAAATTTGAAATATCTTTAAAAAATTTAGAAATTTTATAAATATTGGTACAAAACTCAGTCAATATTGTAAAGACAATAAACAAATACAAAGTTAAACATAAATTCCTAAATTTTCAGATTGAAATATAAAAAAAAAAGTTTTTGACCCCCTCCCAACCCATTTTCCATCTTTTTCTTAAGCAAACACTAGATCTAACGGTGTTCACTATGTACCAATCAAAAGGTAAAGACTACATTTAAAAGATTTGCTGTTCCTTTCCATAGGTTCTGATGTGTCAATAATTAGGATGGCTGCCTGGTTGTGAGGTATTCACACTGTACTGTCGTTGGGATGGCCACGATGGTCTCGGGTTCATACCCTGCCAGCTGTCAACCCCCCCCCCCCTTCCCCGTCGTCCTGCAGGAGATGTGGGCTAGGATGAAAGTATCTTCAATCTAAAGAACATCCGAAACATATATAACGAACAAACGAAAACACGTATTTGCCTTTCAGTCCAAACCTTGAGAACGAGACAGAGCTCTAACACTTCTGAACACGCAAAGGTTTTTGTGTCCAAGGAAACACATTTTTGTTACTTCACTGCGCCAATGCATCAAAGGCTTGAACGGTTGTAGAACCGGAAGTGTTCCAGCTACCACTGTAGGAATTAGTACCACTCGCTGCCAAAGATCGAGCGTAAAGATGTGTTCCGCCGGGACGTCATGTGTTCCGCCCTGACGTCATTGGTCAGGAGACTAACGAATCTGTTCGGTCTGAAATGATTTATATTCTCCAGACCTACCCCCCTCCACGTCTTCTTTATTTCTTTGAGGGTCTGCAGCCACAACCGTCGCCACATTCTCAGTCTTCAAACTATTTCCCATCTATTTTCTGGACTCCTAGGAGGCTTTAAATCAATGGGTCGTAATTGGATTCAACCATCCCACCTTCAGACCTAACCAGATCTAGGCAGGATCGATCCTCAGCATGTGATCGATGGGCCGGTGATTTGGTCGACTCCCACCCTCTCTCTCCCTTACCCCTTTTTAATCCTCCCTTGCCCCCCCCCCCCCCCCAATCGCATCCCCAGCAGGACTGTGTTACAAGATGGTTTAGTTGTTTTTTTTTCTTTCCAGAGTCTAGATACAAGATATCGATACAAAGCCACGTTGCCAGGCTTGATGGAGGTAATCCTTTATTGGGGCTAGATGGGTTAACTTGATAGTACTTAAAGCTGGATTGTGTCTCACTGTGTGCAAGTATGTAAGTAAGTATGTGTGCGTGAGTATGTGTGCGCGCCTAGGTCAGTCTTACTCTTGACGTGGGTGGCAATCTACTTGATAAGCGGGTCTGATTCGAGAACAGGGTGTCTAAATGTATCTTTTTGACTCTTCCTATTTAGAGATACATATACTTTCTTTTATTTTACTAGCTGGTTCCCCTTTCTTAGCCAAGTTGAAATAGTAGATTAATTTGATGGCTTTATTTTGGCCACAACTTTTTTTATGCATCCTCCAATGGAGCAATCCCCATTATACCCCCCTCCTTAAACATATACTTTTGGTTAGTAAATTCTAGTATCCCTTATCCCCTCCCCCTAAAAGTATTCCTGCATACACTCGCTGACTATTCTTCGTCTCCTCAATTATATATTGGGAAGCGTGGTTGAGAGGCCAAGTGCGATTGAACCTAGAAGGGGGCTCGAGGTTCGACACCCGACTCGGGCAGAGTTGTGTTTACTGAGCGCCTAAAGGCTCCTAGAGCTCCTGGAAATCTCCTGAAATGACAAAATATACGAAAAAGTCCTGGAAATCTCCTAAATTATTAAAATCTTTTGAAAACTCATACAAATCTTCTGAAAAATATAGACACAAAATTGTCATTTTGGGGTGTCATTCCTACGCACGATAAAAAAACGGCATTATGCAATACACGTATTTGTGGAATCTGGTGAAAAAAGCTTCTCGCGTCACAAGCAAATGAAGAATTACTTGATGTCAACAATTCTCGTAGATCGATTGAAACATTTGGTAATTCTTACTATTGAGCGTGATCTATGTAGGAAATAGAATTTTTATGATATACTGTATAAGTTCGCTACACGCAAGGCTCGTAAAGTAATTCTGAACGTAGTAAAGAATGAATGAAATGCAAAGACGAATATATTTTCTAATACAAACTCTATTAGGGTAACAAAAAAACTAAAACAAATTATTACACTTATCTTATTCATGGTACACAAGTCAAAAGAGACTAAAAACGCAAAATACCTAGGTGTTATAATAAATGAAAAACTGTCAAGGAATCCCCATATTGATAAAACTATTAAAAAATCAAACAAAGCATTAGGGTTTATTAAAAGAAATGTCTATGAATTAAATAAGAACATAAAACTAAAATGTTATTTAACCTTGGTTAGGCCAATAATAGAATATGCATCCTTTGTTTGGGACCCCTCAACTCAAGAAAACATTAAGAAACCAGAACAGACACAAAATAGACCAGTGAGATTCATAACAAACGAATATTCACATTTGACTAGAGTAACACCTTTGGTCAAATCACTAAATTTAGAAAGCCTTCAGGATAGAAGACTTAAAAAGTAAAGTAACAATTATACGTAAAACACTGAACCATAATCTTCAAATACAAAATTTAATAAAATACTCAGAAAGATAAATTTGTACAAATGCTCTTTCTTCCTAGAGCTATTAGAGCATGGAATGGGTTGCCTGAGCTAGCCAGGAAAACCAGTGACTTGGCAGAATTTAGGTCATTGGTTAATATGCATTAAATGCATGACGCGTAGGACGTAATCATCTTCTTTTTTAAAGTAACGTCTGTATTATATAAGATAAGATAAGAAGACCTATATATAAAGATTGTTATGTGCATAATACTTTTTCAAGCTGTAAGGAAAGTCGCCCCAAATCTAGGAAAAACAATCTTTTCTGTCTTAGAAAAGTAATTATCTTTAGTTTTCAAAGTTTAGAAATAATGCAATACCATTTCGCGAATTTTTTTAAAACAATGAGCTCAGAACTATATATTCACGAATATGAAATAAAGCCATTTGGAAATCCTTGATCGAAATAATTCTGTGGATTTTAATCATCTTATGTACATTTATAAGATTGATTATGCATCTAAAAATTGCAAAATAATAATTATGAGACGAAAGTACTCTTATTTTTGATGTATAATTACTAGATCTAAGCATTAAATTATATGTTACATAGGTTAGGGTTGAAAAAAAAAACACCTTTACTTCTCATAACTACTTTACAAAACAACGTCTTGTTTCAGCTTTTTTGAAATTTTTCCCTTTTTTTTGTGTCAAAAGATCTCCATGTCCATTCTAGATATAATATTCATAGGTCTGTGGTTTCAGTCCTTCTATAATTGGGCAAAATAGTGCGCACCTTCGATGATAGTGCGCAGGCTAATTTAGAACATTATATTGGACTGACATTCGGTTATATTGTTTAAAGTTTGAAATAGACAACATCTATATTAATATTAGTATCTCGTCCAGTAAGTAGTACCACACAATTTTAATAAGTCTTGATTTGAAAAAAGTAACTAGATTCCAAAGTTTCGTTTACAACAAAATGTAGTTCTGAAACAAAAAATCAATCTAAGAGTCCAATTTGAACCAGGAATACCTAACATAGATCGAAACCCTAATCAAGAGAGACAAATTCTTCAAGCACCAGACAAAATAAACAAAATAGCTTAGCTTTCTTCTCGTAGATGTTGTCAATCGAAGATCGAACTCTGGGCGAAATGTCTAGCACTAGAGCCTATCTTACATCCCTGGCTCTGAAAGTAGTTCCAGATCTGTTTACAGCAAATTTACCTACTTTCTTAGAGTAACTTAAAACCAATTGGCCTTGACCCTACCTCATCCCCCCCCTCAAGTATTTTACTGTCTGAAGTTTTGCGACCTCATTTCCGGCACTTTTCCAGAGACAGCGGTAATTAAAGCTAACCCTAACCCAGGTCCACCACATTCGGTTTCCATTTTTCTTTTTAGGGCTTGAGTCCGAGCATGCGTGTTCAAGTAGAATAGGCTATTGGATAGCCACAACATAATCTCCGTCGGGGCTAGAATTAGTCAGCCCCACCCTTCTCCCCAACTGACCCAGCTCCTGGGCCCAGACTAGTCTCAGCAAAGGGAGATGATCAGTAAAAATCAAACGAGCTCCCCATCCATATCACCCCCCCCCCCCCCCCATATCACTCCCTGACACCCCAGACATGAGTCAAAGAGTCATGTTCTCAAAATAACAACTTGTTGCTAGACACTTAACGCAGTGGTAGTCGGCCATGTTCTGTTTCATGAAGATAACTTTATGCCACAGCTGAACCAGGTATTTTGTTACTCGCCTGATTGTTATGAGGGTTTCAGAAAAGAAATTTGACGAGACTCTATACTAGAACGGACTTTAATTACTTGAAAGTCAATGTCAAATAGGAACATGCACAAATAGCGTTTCCGTGTAGAATGACCTCATATAATAAAAGTGAATTCATAGAAAAAAAAACAATGAAGTATTGAATCGCTATTAAACCTCCAAATTATTTTTTGGACTATGTTCACATTCTACTACTTCTAGCAACCCAACGCTTCCAGAAACTACTCCAATAAATTTTTATTTTCTAAGCTGCTATATTTGAAATTTACTTTGTTTGGAAATGAATACTTTGTATGTGTAAAGTAAACGGACAAGTGTTGTCCATTGGTCTCCTTCAGTCGTAGAACGACTATGGTTCATGTCGTGGAAAACGTTTCATTTCAATTTCAAACCTATTCCAGAGAGACATTCCCGTCAACATACAACGCAGGTTAAGGTGACATTAACTTGATGGTAGAGTAAACAGCCATTTTTTCATTTAGCCCGCTTTACATCCAGAGCTGAAGACATGTGGAACTGTAGCGACTTTAAACTAATATGTAAAAAACGTCTTTCGAGTTTCCTTTCAGTATTTTAGACGAAAAACAAAAGAAAATCATCAGTGAAGTACTAAATGTTTCTTTCAAATACCTAGGTTTTATATAAAGTACTTGTAACTTTTGTTTTAGTTGTTTTATAAACACTTCAGATCTAACCTATAAGTATAAGTATTAAGTCAAATTAGAAATGAGATAACTGCTTCAACACTGATCGGTATCCGACATGCTGTGTCATGTGTTCAATACCCGTTGACTGAAAGCTCAGGAAGCCTGGCGTTCATCTGTACGTTACAAGTTTCAACAAGAAACCAAAAGTTAAATCTCATTACAGGTGAACTGTTGAACAAAAAGTCCTTGATTAGTAGAGTAAAAGAGAAAAAGAAAATTAGAGAGAAAGAAAAAAAAATTGAGCAAGAGAGAGAGAGAGAGAGAGAGAGAGAGAAATAGAGAGAAAAAAGAGAGTAACTACTAAAAAGAAAGGACATGAGAGAAAGTGATTTTCAAAAATACTTGGAATTCCTCAGAAATGGAGATACTTCAAAATATCAAATTGCAAATGTGTGTTTAATGTTTAGTAAAATATTTGGTCAGCCTATTACCGTAACATTTCCCGCCCCCCCACCCCCTTTCCCTATTTTTCCATCTCATGGTTCATGCCAGTTTACTTGTATCCATGGCAACGGCTGCATCAATAGCATTAAAAAATAAAACTTTTTTAACCGTCGTCAAGCATAAAATTAAAAAATGTACAGCCTTGAGGTGACACATTGACACTACATAGACCTTGTATTGACACATTGACACTACATACACCTTGTGGTGACACATTGACACTACACAGACCTTGTGGTGACACACTGACACTACATAGACCTTGTGGTGACACACTGACACTACATAGACCTTATGGTGACACACTGACACTACATAGACCTTGTGGTGACACATTGATACTACATAGACCTTATGGTGACACACTGACACTACATACACCTTGTGGTGACACATTGATACTACATAGACCTTGGTGTGACACACTGACACTACATAGACTTTTTGGTGACACACAGACACTACATAGACTTTGCGGTGACACACTGACACTACATAGACCTTGTGGTGACACACTGACACTACATAGACCTAGTGGTGACACATTGACACTATATAGATCTTGTGGTACACTGACACTACATAGACCTTGTGGTGACACACTGACACTACATAGACCTTGTGGTGACACATTGACACTACACAGACCTTGTGGTGACACATTGACACTACATAGACCTTGTGGTGACACATTGACACTACATAGACCTAGTGGTGACACATTGACACTACATAGACCTAGTGGTGACACATTGACACTACATAGACCTAGTGGAGACACATTGACACTACATAGACCTAGTGGTGACACATTGACAATATATAGACCTAGTGGTGACACATTGACACTACATAGACCTAGTGGTGACACATTGACACTACATAGACCTAGTGGTGACACATTGACACTACATAGACCTTGTGGTGACACACTGACACTACATAGACCTTGTGGTGACACACTGACACTTTATAGACCTTGTGGTGACACATTGACACTACATTGACCTAGTGGTGACACATTGACAGTACATAGACCTAGTGGTGACACATTGACACTACATTGACCTAGTGGTGACATATTGACAGTACATAGACCTAGTGGTAACACATTGACAGTGCATCTAACTTATGGTGACACATTGACACTACATTGACCAAGTGTCACACATGGACAGTACATAGACCTAGTGGTGACACATTGACACTACATAGACCTTGTGGTGACACATTGACACTACACAGACCTTGTGGTGACACATTGACACTACATAGACCTTGTGGTGACACATTGACACTACATAGACCTAGTGGTGACACATTGACACTACATATACCTAGTGGTGACACATTGACACTACATAGACCTAGTGGTGACACATTGACACTACATAGACCTAGTGGTGACACATTGACACTACATAGACCTAGTGGTGACACATTGACACTACATAGACCTTGTGGTGACACACTGACACTACATAGACCTTGTGGTGACACACTGACACTTTATAGACCTTGTGGTGACACATTGACACTACATTGACCTAGTGGTGACACATTGACAGTACATAGACCTAGTGGTGACACATTGACACTACATTGACCTAGTGGTGACATATTGACAGTACATAGACCTAGTGGTAACACATTGACAGTGCATCTAACTTATGGTGACACATTGACACTACATTGACCAAGTGTCACACATGGACAGTACATAGACCTAGTGGTGACACATTGACAGTGCATTGACCTAGTGGTGACACATTGACAGTACATTGACCTAGTGGAGACACATTGACAGTGCATTGACTTAGTGGTGACACATCGACACTACATTGACCTAATGGTGACACATTGACACTATATAGACCTTGTGGTGACATATTGACAGTTCATTGACCTAGTGGTGACACATTGACACTACATAGACCTAGTGGTGACACATTGACACTACATAGACCTAGTGGTGACACATTGACACTACATAGACCTAGTGGTGACACATTGACACTACATAGACCTTGTGGTGACACATTGACACTACATAGACCTAGTGGTGACACATTGACACTACATAGACCTAGTGGTGACACATTGACACTACATAGACCTAGTGGCGACACATGGACAACACATAGACCTTGTGGTGACATATTGACAGTACATTGATCTAGTGGTGACACATTGACACTACATAGACCTAGTGGTGACACATTGACACTACATAGACCTTGTTGTGACACACTGACACTACATAGACCTTGTGGTGACACACTGACACTTTATAGACCTTGTGGTGACACATTGACACTACATTGACCTAGTGGTGACACATTGACAGTACATAGACCTAGTGGTGACACATTGACACTACATTGACCTAGTGGTGACATATTGACAGTACATAGACCTAGTGGTAACACATTGACAGTGCATCTAACTTATGGTGACACATTGACAATACATTGACCAAGTGTCACACATGGACAGTACATAGACCTTGTGGTGACATATTGACAGTTCATTGACCTAGTGGTGACACATTGACACTACATAGACCTAGTGGTGACACATTGACACTACATAGACCTAGTGGTGAAACATTGACACTAGATAGACCTAGTGGTGACACATTGACACTACATAGACCTTGTGGTGACACATTGACACTACACAGACCTTGTGGTGACACATTGACACTACATAGACCTTGTGGTGACACATTGACACTACATAGACCTAGTGGTGTCACATTGACACTACATAGACCTAGTGGTGACACATTGACACTACATAGACCTAGTGGTGACACATTGACACTACATAGACCTAGTGGTGACACATTGACACTACATAGACCTAGTGGTGACACATTGACACTACATAGACCTAGTGGTGACACATTGACACTACATAGACCTAGTGGTGACACATTGACACTACATAGACCTTGTGGTGACACACTGACACTACATAGACCTTGTGGTGACACACTGACACTTTATAGACCTTGTGGTGACACATTGACACTACATTGACCTAGTGGTGACACATTGACAGTACATAGACCTAGTGGTGACACATTGACACTACATTGACCTAGTGGTGACATATTGACAGTACTTAGACCTAGTGGTAACACATTGACAGTGCATCTATCTTATGGTGACACATTGACACTTCATTGACCAAGTGTCACACATGGACAGTACATAGACCTAGTGGTGACACATTGACAGTGCATTGACCTAGTGGTGACACATTGACAGTACATTGACCTAGTGGAGACACATTGACAGTGCATTGACTTAGTGGTGACACATCGACACTACATTGACCTAATGGTGACACATTGACACTACATAGACCTTGTGGTGACATATTGACACTACATAGACCTTGTGGTGACACATTGACACTACATAGACCTAGTGGTGACACATTGACACTACATAGACCTAGTGGTGACACATTGACACTACATAGACCTTGTGGTGACACATTGACACTACATAGACCTTGTGGTGACACATTGACACTACATAGACCTAGTGGTGACACATTGACACTACATAGACCTAGTGGTGACACATTGACACTACATAGACCTAGTGGTGACACATTGACACTACATAGACCTAGTGGCGACACATGGACAACACATAGACCTTGTGGTGACATATTGACAGTACATTGATCT
This sequence comes from Biomphalaria glabrata, assembly GCF_947242115.1. NCBI lineage: Eukaryota > Metazoa > Mollusca > Gastropoda > Planorbidae > Biomphalaria > Biomphalaria glabrata. The sequence goes on from NC_074715.1 coordinate 38,719,280, forward strand.
AGTGGTGACACATTGACACTACATAGACCTAGTGGTGACACATTGACACTACATAGACCTTGTGGTGACACACTGACACTACATAGACCTTGTGGTGACACACTGACACTTTATAGACCTTGTGGTGACACATTGACACTACATTGACCTAGTGGTGACACATTGACAGTACATAGACCTAGTGGTGACACATTGACACTACATTGACCTAGTGGTGACATATTGACAGTACATAGACCTAGTGGTAACACATTGACAGTGCATCTAACTTATGGTGACACATTGACAATACATTGACCAAGTGTCACACATGGACAGTACATAGACCTAGTGGTGACACATTGACAGTGCATTGACCTAGTGGTGACACATTGACAGTACATTGACCTAGTGGAGACACATTGACAGTGCATTGACTTAGTGGTGACACATCGACACTACATTGACCTAATGGTGACACATTGACACTACATAGACCTTGTGGTGACATATTGACAGTTCATTGACCTAGTGGTGACACATTGACACTACATAGACCTCTTGGTGACACATTGACACTACATAGACCTAGTGGTGACACATTGACACTACATAGACCTAGTGGTGACATATTGACACTACATAGACCTAGTGGTGACACATTGACACTACATAGACCTAGTGGTGACACATTGACACTACATAGACCTAGTGGCGACACATGGACAACACATAGACCTTGTGGTGACATATTGACAGTACATTGATCTAGTGGTGACTGAGCGGTATTTGTCGAGTCTATTGAGTTATCGATTGGTGTGTACTTTAAAAATTCACCTTTCAAATTCCACACTCAATGAACCTTTTAAATACAAGATGTTCTAGATACACATATTTTAGTTCATAGCAAGTCTCCTTTAATAAAATAAAAGCAAAATAAAGAAGATAAAAAGTAAATTTAACTAAAATTATGTAAACAGCAAAATTACGGAGAAATTGTTGTTTTCTAAGGGAAGTAACTGTTTTAATACAATTTATGAGTGTCAATAAAAAGTCTTTCCCCTTGGTGCAAATATTTTAACCAAATCTCGTTCAAAGTAGTCGTCAAGCCCAGGTTGTAATCATTAATTGAACTAAAAATGAAGGTTACATAGTTTTATTTATTTAGTATCTTAGTGTTTTATTTTGGATAGAAATGTCCATCACTGTAGAAGTAGTGTTAAAATTTCAATTACCGTTGAACAGTCTTTTCATGACATCAACGACGAACAGTTCACTAGGAAATGTACTTAGTTGTCTTTATATAGATGTATCCTTGATATGAACTAATGTTTGCTATAGCAAAGCTTTTCTATTTACATCAGGGGTTCTCAGCCTGTGGATCGCGACCCCTTGAGGGGTCGATTGACGATTTGTCAGGGGTCGCCTAAGACCATCGAAAATATGGATTGTATTTAGTGTATTCTTCTATTGCTGTGTATGTTATGGGGGGGGGGGGTCGCGGCAGAGTGGGAGATAGTAAAAAGAGGTCGCCGAGCTTAAAAGGTTGAGAACCGCTGATTCACATGTTTTATTATTCTACTGCAAATGCATTAAGAATTTAGATTTAATAGTTGAACTGTCTAAGCATGATTAGTTTTGATATCCTTTTGTGCCAGAATCGTTTACTTTATAACTGCCTGAATTCACTATACAATCCAGCATTCATCCATTGCGCAGAGTGAACATATATCTACAGAACGATGCCCAGAGATACGCTGATTGAGACTCTACGCTCTCTCTGTTGTGTGTATTTCTAATCTGTTTTACATTTTGTCACTTCAGCCACAAAAAAATTAAATAAAAATTGTCTCTTTCTTTGTCCAGTGAGTAACACACAGACTGCAATGACAAACGTAAATCACGTGACTTCTGAACTGAGGGTCGCGGGTTAGTTCGAATCCAGGTGTGAAGACTGGGTTTTTTAATTTCGGGATCTTTGTCCACTCTAATGGGTACCAGACATTAGCAAAGACGGTTGGACATTGTGCTGGCCACATGATACCCTCGTTAACCGTAGGCCACAGATACAGACGTCTATTACATCATCTGCCCTATAGACTGCAAGGTCTGAAAGGGGAACTTTTCTTAACTTATTGTCACTTCACCCTCAAAAACTACAAAACTCATTGACTGCAATAACAAAATTGAATCATGTTTTAACCACTAACTGTAATAAATGCATTTAGTGTGAGTTGTAGATTATGTTGAAGACACAACGTCACACAAGGGACAAGTGGAATTGGCCAAACACTAAGCTACTCACCCACGATGATGTGTACTCAACATCCATGTTGGTGCAAGTGAGGCTCTCCTAAAAGAAAAAAATTCATAGAACATTAGCAACATCATAACATTTGTGACATCATAGGATTACCTACATCTTAACATTAGTGACATCATAACATTAGTTATATCATAACATTAGTTAAATGTCAGCATTATACCATCGGTTGCTCCGTAACATTAGTGAAATAACAGCATTAGTTAAATCATAACCTTAGTTAAATCATGACATTAGTTACATCATAACATCATGTAATATCAAATGTGTACTTAGTTGTAGTGTGGAAGATAGTACACCGTGGAAAATAGTTAATCCTAAGTTGGGTTTAATTCGGCTAGATAGAATAGAGTAATTGTTCGTTAAAAGGGACAGTCAATGGTGTCTCTAGTATCTACTAGTTAGATTCTAAAGTTAATAAAGATTTTAAGTATGTAAGGATTCAGAGAGGGGATTCCGAGGTGGGAGAGTGTGCGCGCGTGTGTGTGAGAGAGAGAGAGAGCGTAAAAAAATAATTACACTTTTGACATTTCTATTTCATTCACTTTTGAAAGCTAACGAAAAATTCCTTGTATTTTGGGATCAATAAATCACAAACGTGCCATTCAAATAAAAACATCTGAAAGTCTACACCCAATTTCCTTTAGATACGCCCTTGATAGCAAACTACCCTCCCTTCACTTTCCTTTGATTCGCCCTTGATAGAACCTTCCTGTATGACACCTCTCCTCTGACACCTCTCCACTCCCTCCACATTTAGTAGCTTATGTATCCAGTCACTAATGTGATTTCATTTTACTCAAGAAACTTCGGACTTTTTGTAAGTCTCAGAAAGAGAACTATCTTCATTCATACAATCCATTTTCATTTGAAAAACTAAAGCGATTATCTCTGCATGAGCAAGCTGGTAATTATATAATCGTTAAAAATCTTAGGAGAGAATATCAAGTCATCAATCTATAACTAGACTTGCTACACTTTGTTTGCTTAAAATGTATATGTCTGTAAGGTGATCAGGTACGACTGGTATATGAATAGAAACTGAGAAGTAAGTCTCTTTAATGACAAGCAAACAGTACAGATCAGAAATCCATCTGCTAAAAAGAAGGAACCGACGGAAACCAGATGAAACAGATTTAAAAGACTTGACCATAATTGGAAGTATTGATCTATTCAATTCCTCGGATTTTTCTTTTTATTCCACAGATGTTTTAAAATTCAAGCTATAAAAAAACATTTGGATAAAAAAGGCAAAATACAGAATTCAAAGTTTGGTTTCACATTATTCAAGATGAAATGAAATAATAAAAATTAATAATAAATAAATAAATAATCGAGAGAAAAATAATCTTTATGGAGGAAGTCTCTACAAATAAATGTTTTGATTGTGTGATTTACAGTTTAAAATAAAATAGTTTTTTAATGACGAAAGAATGAAATTGTGTCGAGAGAGAATATTAAATCGTCACTTAGATCTGTATTTCAGAGTTGGAGATTGTCAAAACAAGTTTGTGGCGCTCGGACATTGATAGGTACCACTCTTTGCAAATTAATTCAAAAATATTTCTTTAATAGAATTTTTATCTCAGAGAATTTTTATTACTATACATCTGACGATATGTATCACAGACATGTGCTTACGACGTCAGTAGACGGCACACAGGCACCTGTAGAAAAACAAACATGTAATATCTGGCACTTATTATTGTACTGTATGCTTATAAGGTTGGTAAATAATACATTTTTTACATAATTCTTATCACAAAGATTCTTTCATGAATTTACAATTTACATCGCACAAATATTATTTGTTATGAAATGTAAGTATATGTCAATTGAAAACGAGGTTCAGGAGAATGAAGCATTGTCTCTCTTAGCGGTTCTATATTTCAATAGTTACTTCCCTTGGAATGAATAGAATCCATTTTATCTTAAAAGTCCTTGTTTATTTTGGATCATAAATATCTTGTAGCGTGGGTGGCTTTTGAAATTTAAATAATAGTGATTAAAACGACAATGTGTACAAAACATGTAGATCTGGTCCAATGTCTACAAAAAGAAACAAATACTATGTCTGAGTGATACTTAAAACTAAGTCACAACTTTTTAAAAATGGTGGCGCACACCGCTTAAAAACTTCAGCCTCCCAAAAGCAAGTGGATGATAGATATATAAAATGGAGGGGCGTAGTATGTATGTTTATAAAGCTTGTAATAACTCACTCTGTCTGGGTGGAATCATGTACACATTATTACCTCCCACTTCCTAATCTCATATCAACTTGTACAGTTTGTTTTATTGTCGATGAGGACACAAAATATAACCCATTAGATAATCATTGTGTGTATGTGTAATAACCAAATTCTGTTTTATAATGAGACAATGAGAACTACGAAGCTAAGGGGAGATAACCATTGTGAAGAGACTAGGTCATTCGCTAAAATTTTTTAACTAACAATAGACAATAGAATGTTGCAAGTACTTGGATAGCTCAGTGGCTAACAAGTCGGCCTTCTATCATGAACGCTCGAGTTTGTATTCAGACTCGATAAATTTTTATTTTTATTATTAAATTGTGTTTCAAAAGTCAGCACGAAACCTTCGCCCATACACCTTTCTCCTAGCCGCAAAAGTGATTGACCAAAGCTCACGAAGTACACGATACATAGAACATGAAAGTTGTGTTAAAAAAATATATTTCCGATTGCACAAATATAGTATCATTATTCTAGATCTACTAAACATTGATTCAAACTAAGAGATGTAACTTTACTCAATAGAAGCTTTGATCTCAGAAGTATTTTTTACCACTATTTTACTTGTTTCTCTTTCATTCGATCCCCTCTTTCTACCCAACCCTCCCCCTTCTTTTATGTTGTGACATTTGGAAGAATTCAATACAAAAAGAAGAAACAAGAGGTTGAGACCATAGACTTGTATATACTCTATCTAGACTGGACATGGACACTACAAAAAATGTGAACATTTTGTAGAGCTTGACAAAGAGTTGACGTGCATACAAATCTATATATATATATAGGTCTGTGAATAGATCAATCGTGGATAAGAATTTGTTTCCGGTTTCCAGTCTAGTATTATATATAAGTAAAATTACTAAATTTAGAAAGCCTTTAGAACAGAGGACTAAAAAGTAAAGTAGCAATCATACATAAAACATTAAACCATAATCTTCAAATACAAAAACAAAATTTAATAAAATACTCAGAAAGACACAAAGATAAAGGCACATTCCTCATCCCATATGCTAGGACAAATTTGTATAAATGTTCCTTCTTCCCTAGTGCTATTAGAGCATGGAATGGGTTGCCTGAGTCAGCCAGGAAATCCAGTGACTTGGCAGAATTTAAGTCACTGGTTAATATGCATGACTGAATGCATGACGCGTAGGTGGTAACCATCTTCTTTTTTGAAGTAACGTCAGTATTATATAAGAGATAAGATACACGTCTATGGTTGATACTTTATGGTTTTTGTTTGCACAATCTGTTATATTTCTATAATTATAATTATAATTATAACTCACTTGGAATAAAATCACTTCTTATGGTTCAATTGTTCAAGGTTAAAATTTTCAATTTTTTTTTTTTTAAAGATTTTTCGTACAAAACTTACGAGTCTAAATGATAAGAAATTATTGAAATTTGCCGAGGCAGGGTAAGAATATGCCAAGCCAATAATAATAATAACTGGTATTTAATTGAGCTGGCATCGCGAGACCGTCAACTGATAACCTGCATGTATAACAGCGTTTTCCCAACCAGGAGTTTTGTTATGGAATGCGTGTGTGTTTCCAAGGTGATGATATAGAAAGGGGGTATTTATTGTTACTTGTAGAGCGAGAGCATTAATTTATTGTTAGTCTTGTAGAATGAAACAAGATAAGCGTCAATGTCATAAACTGTATCAAGTACTTCAGACGACTTCAGGATGCCAGAGTATAAAGTCGTGTTTTTATTGTGAGTCAGATTTGTTTAAATATAAGTTCATTTTATTTCATCTCAAGTTGAATTAATAAGTTGATAAAAATTATATTTAGTTGTTTTTTTTTTACACAAAAGAAGTTATCTTAAAGTTTTTTCAAGTTCTATAAGTTCAAATATAATACGCTTAGTGCGGTTTAGTTGTCTACCAGCAGTTTGGTGCTATAAATGTGTCAACAACACATGTGCGTCTTTCCTATCAGAGGATACTCGCAGGACAAGTGTGTTGTCTTTTACAAAAAAAAAATAATGATAAAGACATATTCAAGAAGACGGTGGTCATTTGGTATTTCAGAAACAAATGGTTGCACCGCTGCTCTGGAGAAACTAAAAAGGTCAAGAACGCTGTACCAAATGTATTGTATGCAATCTCTGGTTGCCAGTTTGGTCACTGTGTTATCAAGCTTCACCCGCTCACATCATTTATCATTATAAAGCCGATTGGATTTTAAGCCGTGACGAGAGGTGGAAACACTTAAAGATCTCGAGGACAGATTAATGACACACTATATCAGGTTCAGACGGAACGTGGACACTGGAGATGCCAGACTTGATTTCTGGAGCTCGGTTTCATGAGATAGCTAGCACATGGGACACTGTTACAAAATGTGTTGTAATGAGTGGATGTACTTTTGGGTGTGTTTAAAACAAAAGTGTCAAAATGAAAAAAAGTCTCAGTTCTTCTACACATACACCACCACACCACCATCACTACCATCACACCACCATCACACCACTACTACCACACCACCATCACACCACCACACCACACTACCATCACATCACACCACCATAACACCACTTTCACATCACAACAACATCACAACAACATCACAACACCATCATACCACACAACACCACCATCACACAAACGCCACACCACATCACACCACCATCACACTACCATCACACCACATCACCATCACAACACCACACTTCCACACAACAATCACCATCACAACACCTCCATACCACCATCACAACCCACCACCACCACACCACACAACACCACCATCGCACCACATCACACCACATCACAACACCACCATACCACACCACATCACCATCACAACACCACCATACCACACCACACCACCACCACCACACCACTATCACACCACTACACCACACAACACCACCATCACACCACCACCACACCACCACCACACTATACATACATTTTGTTATCGCCAAATATAAAATGAATCTTAGCTAGAATGCTTACTGGCCATTAATTGAACGTTTTCAAGCAGTATATCTCAGCGGTTCATGGTTTGTTTGTAGAATGTCTTACATGTTTTAGATGTTCCTTCATAGTTGAAGATAGTTTACTTCCTAGTCCAAACCTCCCACAGGACGACGGGGATGGCAGCGGGCAGGGTTTGAACTCGGGACCATCGAGAAGTCCGAACGACAAACCGCACGACCTGGCAGCCATCCTGGTGCAGATAATGTTAAGCTCAATTGTTTCTATGGTCCACATTAACAATGGTATCATGTGGCCAGCATGACTAACCGCTCCACTTTTCACGACTAGTGTCAGTAAGTTTGGGTGGACTCAGAGATATTCCTAAACATTTTCTCTCACAGTGTTTACCGTAATTTGAACTCGTGACAATGTCAAGAAAAACATGAACCCGAGCATAGGAACAGCCACGCTTAAAAAAAACTTCAAGAACATAGTGCGATAGAATATCAGAGTCATTGAGATCGCACAGTGTTGACTGTTCCCAACATAGTTCTACAAAACTTAAGCTTAGCGAAAAGTTCAATTACTACTTACAAGACCAACATAGTTCTACAAAACATAAGCTTAGCGAAAAGTTCAATTACTACTTACAAGACCAACATAGTTCTACACAACTTGAGCTTAGCGAAAAGTTCAATTACTACTTACAAGACCAACATAGTTCTACACAACTTAAGCTTAGCGAAAAGTTCAATTACTACTTACAAGACCAACATAGTGGCTCTAAATAGCGCAATTTTCAAAGTTTGCATTTATTCTCGTGACATTCTAAAAGCAAACATTTTTGTTTTAAAGTTTGGTCCTTTTTTTTTTAATGTTTTTTGTGTGGTTTTAATGTGCCTAGTTATTCTTTTGAACTAGTCATACTGTGTTAATATTAGAAGATATTACGTCATTGTTTGTTGTTTATGTTTTATGCGAAAGCAAAGGATCGGACGGAAATAAAAAGTTAGTTATATATGTCTACCTTGATCAAGACAGTCTCGTTATTATCATTATTAAATAGTAACGTCTACAGTAATTTATTATTAATCTGTGACTACAGAACATGGTGTCAGATTTGTTTTCAGATCTTGTGTCAGATCTGGTGTTAGATTAGGTGTCAAATCTAGTGTCACATTGCTTTAAAGTGCTGGTAACAGGTAGATTTAGATCTAGTGGTTTCTAAATTGCTAAAAGTACATTTTAATTGTGGTGTCGTTAGTTCATGTTGTTAGATCTAGATCTAGACATAGAATCTAGAATCTATACGAATAATGGAATTATTCGATCCTCCTAAACCGTTGTCACTAGACGGTAGTTTATCTGAACGATGAAAAAAATGGAGACAAAGTTTTGAACTGTTTATGGTCGCCACTGAAAAAAATACGAAGCCCGAGCCAGTGAAAAAAGCTTTATTGTTACACCTGATCGGTGAACCCGCTCGAGACATCTACAATACTTTTCAAGTAAGTGAAGATGAGACTGTAGACAAAGTAATTGAAAGGTTTCAGAATCATTTTTTGCCTAAGTCCAACACTGTGTATGACAGATTTAAATTCTTTTCAAGAAAGCAGAAAGACGGAGAAACGTTTGAACAGTATTATACTGAGTTAAAGAATTTGGCAAAAGAATGCAAGTTTGACAACTTTCGAGATGAACTCATCAGAGATCGATTGGTATGTGGCATACAGTCGGATCGAGTGAGAGAGAGACTTCTGAGAGATGTTAAGACTGTTGAGATATCAATTAACAGTAACTTACACTCCAGGTTCAAAAATGCAAATAGCTGATACGTTATCGCGTGCGTACATCAATGGTCAAGAACAATCAAATTCAAATGATGATATGGTTATGAGAATTCATAGCGCAACAGCACAGTTTCCAGGAAGTGATCAGAAGATTATTGAAATTAGAAGGAAAACTGAATCTGATGCTAAATTACAACTTGTAATGAATTATGTCAGAGAAGGTTGGCCAAAGATAAAAACTCAAGTTCATGAAACAGTGAAAGTGTATTGGTCATTTAAAGACAGTATTCATGAAGAGAATGGAATATTGTTTTATGAGAACAGAAGTATAATTCCTTCAAGTATGAGAAATGAAATTCTCGACAAGTTGCACATAGGTCATTTTGGTCTTGAGAAAACCAGATCGAAGGAAAAAAAGAGTGAGTTTTGGCCAGGATTGTCTAAAGATATTTTTTCGACAATAATGAAATGCGCAACATGTGCAACGTTCAAAAGAAATAATGTGAAGGAAAAATTGCTACCTCATGCTGTACCAGACAGACCACCATGGAAAAAGGTTGCGACAGATTTGTTTGAATGGCGAAACAATGACTATTTGCTAGTTGTGGACTATTTCTCCAAATATCCTGAAATAAAACGACTAGAGAACAAAACAGCAGAATGTGTTATCAGGGCAATGAAAGGTATTTTTGCTAGACATGGCATACCAGAAGAAATAGTGAGCGACAATATGCCATTCAATAGCTATCAATATAGAGAGTTTGCTTCTGTATGGGGTTTCAATATAACAACATCAAGTCCCAGATACCCTCAATCAAATGGACAAAGTGAGGTGTATGTTGGTATCGTAAAGCAGATATTCAACAAAGCATACAAAAGTGGGAAAGATCCATATCTCGCTATGCTCGAGTATAGAAATACTCCGATAAGCGGACTGCTTTATTCGCCATCACAACTGCTGATGAGTAGAAGACTCAGGGACATCATTCCAACTGATCCCAAACTATTGAAACCATCGGTAGCTGAAAATGTAGAGACATTACTCAACGAACGACAGAGGAAAAGCAAAGTGAGGTACGATGCAAAAGCAAGGTTACCTAAAGACTACTCTGTCGGGGAGAAGGTGAGAGTTCGTCTAGGACAAACGTGGCAGAAAGCAGTCGTCATTAAGAAACATCCATCACCCAGATCTTACATCATAAAGACAAATGATGGGAAAACATACAGACGAAATCAACTGTTTTTAAACAAGAGCTACGAAGAAGACATCTCTGGGTACTATGACACCGACGAAGACAATGAACAGCAAACTGTTAGAACAAAAGAAACAGACAATTATAAACCAACATCTAGAGAACTTGCTGTGCCGGTCAAGACAACCAGAAGTGGTCGAGTTGTCAAAATTCCTTGTAAATATAAGTATTAAGAACTTTAAAAGGAAGGATGTGATGATAGCTTCAAAAGGAAGGATGTGTTAATATTAGAAGATATTACCTCATTGTTTGTTGTTTATGTTTTATGCGAAAGCAAAGAATCGGACGGAAATAAAAAGTTAGTTATATATGTCTACCTTGATAAAGACAGTCTCGTTATTATCATTATTAAATAGTAACGTCTATAGTAGTTTATTATTAATCTGTGACTACAGAACACATACATTAAATGTATTATTATTTGTAACTTCTGTATGTTATCATTAGTAAATTGCATTTGCTATCATTTGTAAATTCTATATTTTATCATTGGCAAATTTCATATCACCGTATCACTTATGTATTTTATTCCAGGAACTAGAAGAAATCGATATTGTCTATTGACAAAATTCACAGAGAGGCCGGTTATTTTGAACTGACCAAATGAAATCAGGTCAATACAATCGCTCCTGGACCTAACTAGGACACATACGAAGTTGATGTCAATACAGCAGGAGGTCGAGGCTGCAAGATAGAGCATAGCCTAAAATGGAATAGCCTAAGTACAGACTTAGCCATTTGGTGCTACGTCTAAATATAGACTTTGTTACAAGTAGAGCATCTCAACAACATATCTAAATGGAGTCTTCTAAGTTCTACATGTATATTGTCCGTGACGAGAGGAGAAAAACTGTCACCACTTCAAAGATGGTGCCATATAGTTGAGTTACTTGATAGCAGTTGGTAAGAGACAGTCAGTAAGAAGGTGTTTACCAGTATTTCTTTAAGGAGTCAATTAGTTATTCTCAAGTATTTCTATAAGGGATTATTACTACTGACTAGTATATACATTAAGCCTATTCTTTGTGTCTGCTACATAAGGAGTAGTTTCCTCATTTACGAGAGATGTATGAAGGTAGAAATGTGCAAGTATCCATCCTGACAATGCCTACAAGTAATGTAATGATACGAGCCCTAGGTCACCAAACGGCCATCCAAAATAACACAGTGACAAAAACATCAAGCTCTCGACACTTTGTCATTCTCTTATGGACCCTGAACTGGCTTGGAGAGTGTCACTCGGGTTGGTCTGGCTTGGAGAGGGTCACTCGGGTTGGTCTGGCTTGGAGAGGGTCACTCGGGTTGGTCTGGCTTTGAGAGGGTCACTCGGGTTGGTCTGGCTTGGAGAGGGTCACTCGGGTTGGTCTGGACGAATGTTTGCTTTCTGAGTATTTAGGATCCGTACTGCTGTTTCCAACATTTCTTCAACTTACAGAGTTCTAAGTGTAACAAACAAATGGTTCTCAAAGCTGTAGAGTTCGTTTTAATTGTCCGAAATACTCGTGCATCTAATTTGTAAATATCTAAACTATTTGTTGGTAAGTAACATTAAAACAATTCCAATCCAACAGTCCTAACAACAAATAGGAGAAAAAGGATAAACATTGTGAAAGTAGATTCCTGTGAAATCAAATCTTTACAGACAACCGTTCAAACATCATTAACCTTAATCTACGGAGACCGTCTGTCTCCTCAGCGACCTCCGTGAGACTCTGGCTTTTTAACAAGGGGACATAATATCTGCGCTTTGCTTTCTTGATGAGAACACTGCAAAGGGAAGTAATTACATTGGAGTTGCATTATGTTCTGAAAGTCGCCTGCAGGGAAAACAGAGGTCTGTTTTTTTTCCTCCTGTTTAAAATATAATCTATAATGATATGTTGTGCAATAGTTTCTAAAATTAGCACATTATTTTTTTTAATGTTTGTGATTTGGCAAATTAGTTCTAGACAGGTTTTATTGGCAGGCAGGACGGAGTTCTAACCATTTGGCCATTATTTGGCCTTCAACTATTCTCAATATGTATGTTTAACTAATCTCCACTTACACCATCCACCCTAATGTCGAGTCCGTTGTATTCGCTTTTGGATGTCTGTCTGTCTCTCTCCCTCCCTTCCCCTCTCTCTCTCTCTCTCTCTCTCTCAAGGAATGGCCAGGGATGATCGGCGAAAGTCATGTGCAGATTTTCTTATATATCAGGTACCTAAATCATGATAATTTCATGATAATATCTTATCTTATTTAATACAGACGTTACTTCAAAAAAGAAGATGATTACGTTCTACGCGTCATGCATTTAGTCATGCATAGTAACCAATGACTTAAATTCTGCCAAGTCACTGTTTTTCCTGGCTTACTATAATTACATTATATTCTAAAACATCTTTCAAATTATTATTAATAGTTCTATCGATACTTCTCAAAAACAAGATGAATGTTTATGGGATTTTAAATTACTAGAGCAGATAGTTATTTTAAAATCTGAATCGATCTGTTGAGCACTTGGTAGTGTAATTGCCTCGGGTGTAGCCTTGGACGCCGGTCAGTGTATGTAGATACGCAAAGGTAAGATTTACGTATACGAACTTTGTTATTCGTTTGCACTAGTTAATAGAATTTCGTCCGTTTTATTAAACAGTCATTACCATAAGTCTTTGATATTTGCAGAATGATCTACTTTCTAACAGAAAACATGCATATAGAAAACTATTACTCCCACCAGCGACGTTACGCGATGTTTGTCTCAGCTGTTTCCGTATAGGTCATTTCATAACTTAAAAGAACAATTTTTCATCACATTGGGTATTGGCCAGGGAAAGGGATAGGGCCAGGGATAAGGATAGGTCATGGAGATATCAAATTATGCTTTTATACGAGTACGCATGTCTATTTATTGCTTTATCGAGAATGTGGATCGCTGATTTGATCTATGAGGTTGTCCCCCAAACTGCCCAAAAACTATGCAATATAATCGGCCGCTTTGAACTACTGAAAATGTTAGGTTTTTGGGTACAGTAAGACTCACCAATGATCCGGTGGTTGCTTTGTCACAGCCACCTTTACAGAATCGTCTATTAGATTCCAGTATAAACGAAATAGTAATCCGATTATTTGAAAAACAAAATAATCCACACAATACAGAATTCACATAAGAAAATCCAATCGGTGAAGAATTAGTCTCCCCTTCTTCTCTACAGCACATACACAGTGGAACTCTTTTATTTTCCTTTGTTTCCCCTCCTCCACACGTCTACACAAGTCACGTGTCCATCTCCGCACGAGCTATTCACACAACAAAGAAAATAAAGCACAATTGTGTCATTTTGACCATTCGGCACGTGATGATAGAGAAGTTGTCCAAGAAGTTGTCCAAGAAGTTGTCCAATGACTCGTTCAGTGCTAATAGGAGGAAACAGACAGTTTACAAGAATACTAAATGCCTAGCTAATAAGTCATAATGTTATACGAATTCAAACAGTAAGATCTATGAAGATTGAAAACTAGAATATATTATTACTGGGCTGCAATGATAAATTTTAGGAAGTCACAACAAATATCCGAGGAGTTCTTAGTGAGCTCGTGTAACTAAGATGCTAAAGAAAGATCTTAGATATGACTTTCAAAGACCGCATCACGAATGTAGAGATAAGAAACAGGATTAATACAGCAATCGGACCCCACGATGACCTGCTAATCAAAAAACGTAAACCCAAACTCTATGGCCACATAAAAAGGTCCTCAGGGAACAGTACCAGAAAGAAGATGAATAGGAAGACAGAGAAAGCTATGGGAAGACACAGGGACAGGCAGAGAATGGAGAGGAATGGAGAAAGACGGTTGACAGTTCTTGTATGGTGCCCCAACAGGTTATGGGACAGGTGAAGATAAAGGGGAATTCTACTGATATAAAATCGTAAAAACAACAGTTTTTGTTACAAACATAGGGCTCGTGTTGTGGAAAGAAGCAACTCGTGTTTCAACATGCCAAAAGTAGATCATGTTAAACTGTGTCACACATTCTCTTATAATGTTCTCTTATAATGTTCTGTTATAAGTTGAATTATGAATAGCCAATGAGCCATACTATTATTCACGTAGTTTATCTTTTTTTTTTGTTATAACTTGACCCAACTTAAATGGTCGAAGATGTGAATAACTGCATCTGACAAGGATGATGAAGTAACTATATTAGCTAATAGATAATTATATTACCACAGGACCATGACTGACCAGTGTTGGTCAACATACTCCCATGAGATATGTGATCAGTGAAGGGTATTGTATTCACCCGTATCATCGAGTCTAGTCTATCGACCTATTCAGCACCGCAGCCATCCTTAATCGAAGACATTGCCATTGTATTCAATGTGCTGTTTTCGTGTTTACAACTTTTTACAGGGTTAAACTTTACAGGGTTAAACTTTACTGGGCTAAACTTTACTGGATTAAACTTTACTAAGTTAAACTTTACAGGGTTAAACTTTACTGGGCTAAACTTTACTGGGATAAACTTTACTGGGCTAAACGTTACTGGATTAAATTTTACTAAGTTACATTTTACTGAGTTAAACTTTACTGAGTTAAACTTTACTGAGTTAAACTTTACTAAGCTAAACAACTAAACAAATATATGCACTAGTAAAGAAAACGAATCTAACTCCCAATAAATCAAAACATAAATGTGTGTGTGTGTGTGTGCAAGAGAGGGTGTGTAGGTTTCACGAGTGTAAGTTTTTTTCTCAGTGTAACCAATTTTGTTTTCCAATGTATTTTTTTAGTTTACTTAAATATAATTGTACCCGAAACAGTCTTTCACAAATGTCTGATCGATTCATTACGTATGATAAAGACATAGACCTAAAGTTGTAAATGCTCAAATTGACCATCATCTGGTGGCCCGAGGACGCTAAAAAGTCAAGAAAGATGGCTGTCAAGAGTAATTAACTCTTCTAACCCAAACTGCTGCACTCTGCCCAGTGCCTTATGTGTTCCTGTTGTTGATATTGCCAAGGGGATCAACTCTTGCCGTACGTCTGGGACCAGAGAATGGAAGAACCAGGGAATAGGGGGGTGGGGGGGGGGCGGTATAGGATAGAGGATATTAGAAACAGTGACAACGTAATTATGTTATGAGTACACAGTTCACTTAATGTAAGATGACCTAGAGCGTTACATCAGCTTGAAATTAACTCTAGTCTGATGCAATCAAACAAGCTCCATACAAGCTATTGTATTCCGTTCAAAATGTCCAGAGTAAAAAATTTAAAAAATCATATTTCACAGCTACATCTTGAAGGTTTTTTACTTAGCCAAGTGCAGCCTGTTTGCCTGTCTCATAGGTCAAAGTTTACGAGGCAGTCATGTGACCAGTACAACGATAACATGTATGTCTTCCTTTTTATGGCCGGGAAACAACAAAGAAAGTAGTAGTAAAGCACATTTCTACAAGTCAAAAAATTTAAAAAGAAAACATTTAAAGCCCTGTTAACATTATATTAGATGTAGGTTCAAAGGGCTGTGTCTACTTATCAAACATAGAGCAAGGCATAGAAATGTCCACAAACGTATGTCAACTTATCAAACATAGAGCAAGGCATAGAGATGTCCACAAATGTATGTCAACTTATCAAACATAGAGCAAGGCATAGAAATGTCCACAAATGTATGTCAACTTATCAAACATAGAGCAAGGCATAGAAAGGCACATTCCTCGTCCCATATGCTAGGACAAATTTGTACAAACATTCCTTCTTCCCTAGTGCTATTAGAGTATGGAATGGGTTGCCTGAGCTAGCCAGGAAAACCAGTGACTTGGCAGAATTTAAGTCATTGGTTAATATCCATGACTAAATGCATGACGCGTAGGACGTAATCATCTTCTTTTTTGAAGTAACGTCTGTATTATATAAAAAGAAGAAGAAGAAATGTCCACAAATGTATGTCAGCTTATCAAACATAGAGCAAGGCATAGAAATGTCCACAAATGTATGTCAACTTATCAAACATAGAGCAAGGCATAGAAATGTCCACAAATGTATGTTAACTTTCAAATTGGAAGTCACGGGGAGGTTGCTTTTTTTTTTTGGACAATAAGAAGCGTAGACCAATCGTGGTCTCATTTTTCATAGTAAACATTTGGAGCAACTTCTACACTTTTGTTACATGAACATATAGAGAGTGTGATGTACTAGCCTGCTCGGAACTAATAGAACAACTCTCACTATGGTAGATTTAATGTTTAAGTCCACTTAGGATTTCTTTTAATCCTTAAAAGTTACCATCAAAGAAAACAACACTCATAAAATGTTGACATTAAATTTAGTCTCCATGTGTTTCCGTGTTTCGGTAGCATGCTTAGCAAACTTTTTTTAAAACAACTCTTCAATTTTAAAACATCTTGGTCCACTTAGGGATTCGAACTCAGGCCCCTTGAGTAGCCAGTTTATGCCATTCAAGCTACACAAGTTCAAAGCACTCAATCAACTTTGTTCTTAAAGCGTCTTCTCTTTTCGTATCTTTAAGTTTACCTATCACTTATTGAGTAGATTAATGAATTAGTAAATGTAAAGACTTGACCCAATCACTATGATTCCGACAATGCTTAAGTCGACAAAAGGAAGAAGAGTGTAGATATCTGTGGTAACCTAAATCTCCAATATATACATAGAATGAACACTTTCGCCGATATTCTTCTTCTTTAGACATTAGAATACATTGAGAGGCCATTCCTGATTAAATATTGAACTTTTGAATCGCAATTGGGAGGATGGATAGGGGGAAGGGGGTCGCTAGAACAGAGGAGGAGAGAATTGTGAAAACAGGGACTATGGGTTATTAAAATGTGCATTCATTTTTGAATATAAGTTATCAATGAAATGAAATTTTAAAATACAAGCCATGCCAATAGTAGTTTGGTAATGAGTATCAGTACACAAGAAGCAGATAACAAATGGTGTTACTAGAGTCTAACAATGAAATGTCAATGAATAGCGTCAAATAAGCTGACAATGGCAATACGCCAGATGGACGCTATTCCTGATCAAATGTTCAGAGAGAGGCTTACAGACACAGTGTAGAAAAATCAATATTTCATAGCGTACAGCTTATCTCAATAATAAACAACGCCAGTTATTGACATGACACAAATGTGACTTCCCTCTCAATATTATCATATAGGAACGCAGGAGTCACACAGATTATGTGTTGATATCGAATGAGTGCGTCTGTTTGTTTAGACAATCTCTACATGCCTCTATTTATCAAAGTGTATAGAAACATATGTCTAGATCCTGATGTACATATGTTGTTGTCATTTCCTATAAATGTTTAATATAAATATACTCTTCGTGTAAAGCAGTGATGCCCAACCTATTTCGACCTGCAGGCCATTTTAATTTCTGACACTCGTGTCGCGAGCCAATGAAAAGGCACAACAACGAAATAAAATTGGCCAAAAACAATTTGATTAGAAACCTGTGGATCTGGTACTTACATTAATCAATGGAATATTTGAATTTTATCTTTTTTTTTTTTACTCAAGGGAGATTGGCTTCATTTCTCTACATATGGTACCAATCCATCAGAGAAAAAGTCAGTGCACCTAGCATTGGTAAACAAAATTTAACATTTTTTTGTGCCAACGTTCTGGCGGGCCATAAGGAGTCACGTGGGATGTGGCCTTTGGATCTTATTTTGAGCATCTGGGGTGTAAAGTATATGGGAAAAATAATTTGACCTTCACTTTTTAAGAAATATGATCAAGCAGTTAAAATTTGTCTTACTCAAGATCAAAGCAAATTAAGCGAGATTGAGAGAGAGATATGGTTTAGTAATATGAGAAGGACTGACTGATAGTGAGATAGAGAGGGAGAGAAAGAATGAGAGGAAAACAGAGAGAAAGAAAGGACACATAGACTTCACGGGGAAAAGATTGATAACACCGTGACTACAGACAAAAGTGCAAATTGTGAAAGTGTGAAAGTAGAGCAATGTCACGTGTCACTTTTAACGAGAACAGAATTCAGAGTTTGAGTTCCTTATAAGGTTAGTCCGGTTCCACCCGAAGACCCGAGCAATTAAAGTGTTCAGTAAAGATTAGGAAAAAGGTCAAATATATACACACACACGCACGCACACACACAGGCATATATACATATATGTGCGTGTGTATGTGGGTTTGTGTATACATCATAGAATTTAGGAGTTTAGGAGTGCCGGTTTTTGATAGTGAATAAAGAGCAAATTGCAAGAC
Organism: Biomphalaria glabrata; assembly: GCF_947242115.1. Taxonomy (NCBI): domain Eukaryota; kingdom Metazoa; phylum Mollusca; class Gastropoda; family Planorbidae; genus Biomphalaria; species Biomphalaria glabrata. The sequence goes on from NC_074715.1 coordinate 38,738,066, forward strand.
CAATTCACTAGTTGATTACAAGACCTAACTAAGACCTAACTAATTATTAGTGAAAAAAAAACAAAAAAAACAAGCAAAATATAAAAATACTTAAAATAAAAAAAAACGAAATCTTATCTAAGGTAAACAACTTCACACTTACAAGTATATGTCTTAATAATGTAGAAAATGTTTCCCTGTTTCGATATCAAACAGAAATAATTGATAACCAATAACTAATTGACTAATCGTCAGTTATTGTTGTATGTTTTTTTTTAGAAACAATAAATAATTGTTTCAAGTTTCAACTTTATCCGAGAACAGGTATGGGAGAAATAATGTGTACAATTATCCAAAGAGACAAAAACCCTACATATTTAGCCATACCTGTCAATACTTAAGGATTAATTTTCCTTTGCGGTATCAAACAAAATAATTTATTACGTAATTAATTGACTAATTGTTTTTTTTAAATCGATTCATGTATTGCCTTCGCCAATGAATTTTTGTGCAAAGAGAATGGGTGTGGGAGAAATAACGTGTTTTGTTTTGTTTTTTTGCCTTTGAATTAGGGATTGAGTTTTTTTTCTCCTTTGTCTAAGTGTTGAACTTTCAAAGAAATGCTTTCTTGATGAATATATTGGTCACGTGGTTGTTGTTGATGTAACACACGTCCACAAGTGCTACCATGATCTAGATACCAAAATATAAATATACATTTATTTATGCTACCTCATTAGACGATAGCGATATTCTGCAATATGTATGTTCATATGTTTGTCTGAGACAATGTGAAAAACAGAGAAGTTGAGAGAGAAAGAAAGAAAAAAAAGAGAATATATCTTTAAAAAAATGAAAACGTAAGGCAGTCTTTGTGTAAGGAGAGATGATAGATCCTCGGAACAGATCAATAGAGGGAAATGTTTGAGCTTTAAATCTTGATCTACAGTTTTTTGATCATCGCTGGACTTGGGAGCTAGGTCATTGAAGCTCACCGAGAAGCTGAGGGAAAGGGGGGAGGATTAAAGAGGCTAAGTAAGACAACTCGAGAGAAAGAAGATAAACGTGTGTGTGTGTGTGGGGGGTGGATACAAAGTCGAAGGGAGAATGATGAAATGTCAAGATGAAACAGTGTTCTACTCAGTGCTTCTAGAATGCTAGTTTGATGGTAATGCTGTTACATGCACCCGAATGACTCGGTTTTATTAAACTCTTCCGATTATTCTCACCGAACTACTTGGTATCAGGGCCGTGTTAGCAGGTATACCCGATGACAAAATTTCTAAGCTTCAGCGAATTCAGAAACAATGCAGTACGAACAGTCCTAACAATAACAGGGACGAAATTCTGCTACTGCTCACTTGTGTATACTCCACTGGCTTCCAGCGAATGAAAAAATGTATTACCAAGTGGCCACACTTTGTCATCAGTACAACAAAGCAATGACCTTGTACCTTAGCTGATCACTCCATATGTCCCTCAGTGCGCTCCATGGACTCAACGCTTCTAGTGATGTCACGTTTCTCCCTCAAAAGATACGGCTTGTGGGTTTTATCACTCCATGGAACAATGGTTTGGAACTCCCCATTGTAACCCAACATGCATCATTACACACAAGAAGGGCAATAAGATCTATCTGCTCATAACTTTTAAAACAGTTTGTAGTCATTTTAATTCTTGTGTTTATGTCTGTTATCTTATTCTAGCGACTTGAGCCTGTATGACGTTTGTGAGCGCTCTAGAAATTAAATGATTACTATTAATGAACATGACATCATCTGTCCTTTGACTTTCGTCGTATGGCTGCTGTGACCCTTGACGTCATCAAGTCTCGGTTCATTTTCCCGGTCAGCAGCTGCTCTGAGCAGGACATCGAGAGAGAGGCCGGTCCATTCTTTTACGTTGTCTTTGGACGACCATTTCTTCGTTCTCCCTCCGCTGGACCTGGAAGGATCACTTTGGAAAGTGAGTCATGTCTTACACTATGACCGAACCAGCTCTGATTTCGTCTCTTCACAGTACTGAGGAGTTTCTCCTTTTTGCCAGCCAGAAAACAATTTAATTATATAAAAGTGAAAATGTTCGAGAGACTAAATTACAATGTTTCAAATAACTAAATAAACTTAAGTTACTATATATAGTAATATCTACTTCCTATTAACATCGACAAACTTGCGACAAATAACTTGTAACGTTACGACTGATCAAACAATTCCGACTATTTGTAAGACCTTGTTTAATTAAGATAATTTAATTCTTTGTATGTTTATGTGGAGACCATCCTCATTCTTGGATTGTAATGTTCCATGATGTAGAGAAGCATTCAACAATAATTACCAAACGTTAATGTACAGAGACGATAGACAGATCATATGAAACTAGAATCTATATCATTTATGAAACTAGAATCTATATCATTTATGAAACTAGAATCTATATCATTTATGAAACTAGAATCTATATCATTTATGAAACTAGAATCTATAACCTTTATGAAACTAGAATCTATATCATTTATGAAACTAGAATCTATATCATTTATGAAACTAGAATCTATAACCTTTATGAAACTAGAATCTATATCATTTATGAAACTAGAATCTATATCATTTATGAAACAAGAATCTATATCATTTATGAAACTAAATTTCAAACTGAACATAGTTTATGAATTTAGGTTTTAGAGTTAATATTGTTTATGAACCTAGACTTTTAGACACTATAGAGTTTATATCGACCTTATTAACCAAATTTTGTATTCACTTTTAACAGTTAAATTGTTATATAAATATCTAGTAGTGACAACATAAAAGAGAGTGCATTAGCCTAGTGCTTTGTAATGATCAAAGAGAAAAGGACAAACATTAACAGATGACAAACATGATCAAGTAAATTGAACATAATCTCAAAATCTTACCCGTTACGAGTGAGGGTATAAGAGAGAGAGAGAGAGAGAGAGAATACAAAGGAAGGTGCGGGCAGTGGGATTAATATGTTTTTTTCCTTGCTCTTAGACTTACTGATTGAACTGAGCCTCGGGCAAGTTTTCTCAGTAAGTTACCAGATAGACCAGCAGTTACTGGTTTTGTTTTGTTTTGTTTTTTACAATGAAAGATTTGCCTCCCTTTTTACTCAGTTATCCCCCCAGAGAAACAGCTCTATGTGGTTTTTCCAAATAAGAATTCATTAAAAGTAATCCCCCAGAGAAACAGCTGTATGTGGTTTTTCCAAATAAGAACTCATTGAAAGTAATCCCCCCAGAGAAACAGCTCTATGTGGTTTTTCCAAATAAGAATTCATTGAAAGTAATCCCCCAGAGAAACAGCTCTATGTGGTTTTTCCAAATAAGAATTCATTGAACCATGAAAGTGAGCAAGGACAGCTTTGAATCATTTTTGAAATAACTCATAAGACAAGATTGTTCAAATATGTTCATTATTGAACTTGTCTTCTTGATTTGCCATTGAGATTTTAGAAGAAATGTTAATATATTATTTTTCCCATGAGGTCTTTTATTTTATTTTATTTATTTTTTGTTGTTGTTAAAGAAGTGCTAAATAATTATCTAGTTCAGGAGAAACATAATGTTCTTCAAATTATCTAGTTCAGGAGAAACATAATGTTCTTCAAATTATCTAGTTCAGGAGAAACATAATGTTCTTCAAATTATCTAGTTCAGGAGAAACATAATGTTCTTCAAATTATTTAGTTCAGGAGAAACATAATGTTCTTCAAATTATCTAGTTCAGGAGAAACATAATGTTCTTCAAATTATCTAGTTCAGGAGAAACATAATGTTCTTCAAATTATCTAGTTCAGGAGAAACATAATGTTATTCATTTACAACGATCCAATGTAACGGGCTGGTTAGCTAAAAAACTTTAAACGGCGTGTATGTTGTGACCAACTGTATAAAGATATTATGTCCAGATCTAGAGAGATGTCTAGAGAGTTAGAGAGAATAGGCCTAAAGCTGGAGGGATTTTAAATGTTCATAGCTTGACTTGTTTTATTCTTAGATATAAAGAAATATTGACCAGCTTTTATATCCATTATGTAATAAAGTAGGACACAGTGTAAATACGTCTAACCTGGATGACTCGAGCTCTGGTCTGTAAAAGACATGTCCACTTTCACATTCAATTTTCTATTCACTTGCCAATAATTAAACTGTTTGCGTTTAGGTGTGTGTGTGTGTGTGTGTGAGAGAGAGAGAGAGAGAGAGAGAGAGAGAGAGAGAGAGAGAGAAAGAAAGAGATATAGAGAGAGAAATAGCTACAAACAATATTGACCTTAAAGTTGGGTAAGGTGTACTTGTGTGCAGTAAACTTTCCCTTTCAGTTCATACACCACAATGTCATGTTTGTGCCTTCCATTATGCAATGCAAAGTTTTATTTCTCATATTTGTTTCGGGTATAGTGCAGGCCAACGAAAAAAACACTTAGTAAATTGAACGTGAAACAGAAAACCAATGATGGTTATTGTAAGTCCTACTCTGGGACGTGAGTAGCACCAATGATGTTTATTGTAAGTCCTACTCTGGGACGTGAGTAGCACCAATGATGTTTATTGTAAGTCCTACTCTGGGACGTGAGTAGCACCAATGATGTTTATTGTAAGTCCTACTCTGGGACGTGAGTAGCACCCATAATGTTTATTGTAAGTCCTACTATGGGAAGTGGATAGCACCCAATGAGTGAGTAAAATCCCACGACCTTAATAGTAAGTACAGGCAAGGCCTTGACAGAATCAATCAACGCCATGACCAAAGCCCCAATCACATTGATCTTCCTTGTTGACTGCTCTCGGCCAGTGGCTATTTGTAAACAGAAATCCTGGCTGTATGTCACCCCGTACAGATGGCAGGGAGAATTAGTTGTGACACTGGGCATTAGTTATATGACGGCCAACGTGAGCTGAGACATCTGTCATCCGTTACGCTGTGTTATCTTAATTGGGAGGGTCTAGGGTGTTTTTGGTTTATTAAGAACCTGATGTAATTGTGTTGAGGAATTGCGCCTGCAAATTTGTCTGCCCTATCAAATGACACCTTAATACTCTGATACCTAACACTTTATGGTAAACATCAGGAGAGAAAGTCTCAATGCAAATGGTGTGAGTCGTACAGATAGTTCTTTACTATATCCATACTACATCCAGATTTTTAAATATTTTTCATAACTCGAGACCTATCAATATAGAAGACCTGAACACCGACCTACAACGTCACAACCTCTGGACAGTTTAGACAATAGCTCGTTGCCACGTCCAGTACGAAGAGTGAGACATCCACATTCATCTCTTCTAAGACCAGCCTTCAATCGTCCATCCAGTTCTTTTTCTGTTGTTTTTTTTTTAGAAACTAGCAACTTTAAAAAAAAACAACTTTTGTCTAGGCACAGCAAAATAATCACCTTCACCCCTCCCTTGGTCTGTTCGACCGTTGGGGCACCACACAAAACTTTTGTAACCATCATTCTCCATTGGCCTCTGTCTTTTGCCTTGGATAGAACCTCTTTCAATAGCAGACCCGTCCATTCTTTTATGTTATCTTCCCATTGCTCTTTGTTTGTCTCTTCTTTTTTTTCTGGTACTGTTCCCTGAAGGAAGGTCTTTGCGAGCCCCGAAGACCATGTAATCTGGCCACAACTACGTGGCCTGAAATATCACACCACTCCAAAGTTAGCTTGGCGAAGTAAATCAAATTCTAAATTGAGTTGGTTTGACACGCTGCATATTGTGTCTTTCAAAATGAACTACTTTCTTTGAATCCGGAAATAATTTGAACATCTATTCATCCTTCTATTCATCCTTCTATTCATCCTTCTATTCATCCTTCTCTTAGGATATTTCTGACTTTTTATTTCTTCTAGATATTCTCCCCTTAAACCGTTTTCCCTTTAAGTCTAACTGGAGGGGGGAAATGCCCTTGCAAAAGTTCCAATGTTTGACATGACTATTGGAAAGCTCGTGGCGCCTGATCAAATTTCAGCTCCGTAGTACAATAGGGGCTACCCGCGAGACACTGGAGTATATTATCTCGTGGCTTGAGCCATTCCCATAGAGGACAGGCTCCTTGTCAAGGATTCTAAATGGGGTGCAATGTAGAAATTTGCAAGCTTGATTAATTTAGCAGCTAATTGACTTATTAAACTGTGGAGTACTGGTAGCCTACAGATCTAGCGTCATATTTTGGAAGAATTCTAGACGATAAAAAGATGAGCTACTTCAAATTTGATATGTATATATATATTCTTGAAACTTATATTTCTTAAATAAAACTATAAAAAAAATTTGTGACATTAAACTGGATGCAATATTTTTTCTCCTATAGTGTATATCAGGGGTGGGCAACCTTTTCCTATCGAGGGCCGTACAAAACGTTTTAAGATTGGGGGTCGCATATATATATTTATGATTTATGTATGTATGTATGTATTTACAACTTTTAAAAATACGCTAAATAACAGTCTTTTCATTTACATTTTTACTGTACTAAACATTGTAATGTTTGTTTATGCTACACTACCAATTAAGGAATTACAACAAGAGGTAGCAATTTCTAAACTTATTTTAGGAATACTCTAAAAACAAAATTGATTTTGTACAAAATTCAGTTGTAGTTAGCGTGAAACATTTAAATGTTTACACTCGTGCTCAATGTTCCAGAACTGTGGAAATATCTTACTAGATCTTATCCTTGTGACTGCTATCAAATTACAGACAGTCAGCATCGACCTGTTTTTACTTGTAAAAGTTTAGCATCAAAGTCTTTTTAAAAAGTGTGGAAATATATACAGCATTTGGCACCCATATGGTTCACGCGGAAGAACTGGCTGAATCTTCTCTATTAGGTCATAATTTGCTTGGAAGTATTTCATTAGGAGCTAAAATACCTTCTACACTAAATGGTGAACTAAAGGTATTGAAAACAAACTTGTTTCAAGTTCTTGACGTCTTAAAATTTTCTTTCAAATTCACATTCAAGAAATCCAATAAAGTCTTGTACTTTTCAACCATTTTACTAGAAATAAGTTCACCCTTCAGCAGAGGAAAATGATAAAATCTGTTTTCACTTGCTTGCCTGGAGAAAAGGTAAAGCTTGTTTGAAAAGAAGCACATACATTTCATGTGGAAGAAACCCATTGCAATATTTACAATTATAAACATTAATTCCGTCTTCCACTCGTCATTAGAAATATTAGCAACAAAGTCAGAGTCAATATCCTTCAAGGAACATAACAATCTCTTCCTTGAGATTCTATGTTCTTCTCAACAGCTTGTCCATGCTAACCTAGTGTATACTGCTGTGGTACCAAAACAAGGAATGTTTAGTTTACAACTATTTATATCATTCTAGGAACTGCTTGTGGTTAAGTCCCCTAGCTCTGATCAAGTTTGATTACTGAGATAATTGGATCAATAACATGTTTGGAATTCAACGCATCCTTGCACACACAAACTTTCCCGTGTAGAGTTTATGGTTGGGATATTGGTCTTGAATTTATTGTTAAAAAACCTGTTTTTCTCAGTCAAAGCACGGGCTCCATCAGTTGTTACACTTGCCATCTTGTTCCATACCAAGCTAAAACTTTTAACACATGTCAAAGCACGGGCTCCATCAGTTGTTACACTTGCCATCTTGTTCCATACCAAGCTAAAACTTTTAACACATGTCAAAGCACGGGCTCCATCAGTTGTTACACTTGCCATCTTGTCACTGGCGGATCCAGGGGGGGGGGGGGGGGCGGTAGGGGCGATCGCCTCCCCCCCCACTCGGCCGACCCTCCCCCCCCCAAAGGACGAATTATAGTATAGAATTCACACAATTTGTATGCGAATTTATTACTTATGTTAATAATATATACTAATTATTTATATTTCAACCTATTTTTAGATTATTTCGTCCCCCCCCCTTCTAGTATTTTGGCCGATTTGGTAGGGTCGGGAGGGGGCGATGGCATCAATCCGCCCCCCCCCCCCACCATAAACTTTCCAGTGGGGGGGGGCGGTCCTATTTATTTGTAGAAATCACAGTTTGCTAAGAGAATCAATTAAATATCTATATGATTAAAACTTGTTATTGGTATTTTAACCGGTCTTTATATAGAAAATACCTCCACCGCCCTTCCCATCTAAACCCTTTGAGTGGTTGGGGCGGTCCTACTTTTATGGAGAAATCATAGTATGTGAACAAAATTAGTCGAATATCTATATAATATAAACAGGTGGAAGTGCAATACATGCAATCCCCTTCCCCCCATCGGACAAATCAATACTTTTTCGTTTTGTATTATAGTAAGAAATTACAAAATTAAAAAATCTGTCACTAATATAATTTATATATGCTATAAAATAAATTCTTATATCGAGTCGCCCAAGCCCTATTCTTTAATGCAAAATGCAATCAATAGCAGAAATTATAAAAAGGAGCGAGAATTAATAGTTTTCATTTTACCGCCCTTGCCCTTTCCAGACAGAGTTTGTGTAATTTGACATGAATTTATCATAACTATTTTAAGAAAGACTTTGCTTTGGAAAAGTTATAATTCAAACGAAATTTTTCAATATAACAGTCATGGTTGAGATGAGTTCAAAAGCCAGATAATCTTTTCCTAGTCGACTTTTTCCAACCTTTACTCTATCTCATATTTTTCTAGTTAAATAAATTTAGGACTATAACTCACAATGTATGCTAGAATTTTATTGAATACTATTAATCGAATATTTTTTTTTTCGGCGGAGATCCTCAAAACCTTAATCTAAATATGTGGGGTATCTAATCTTTTCAAAGAACAAATCGGTTTTATTTGCAATGTATTAAGGGACTATAAATTGATATTAGAATATTTTTCTCATTATTCAAAAGGCACTTTATAATAGAATGAATAATGAGTTGTAGGGCACGAGAATGCGTTATTGCAGTGAAGAATGCCAGAAAACGCTTTTAGCGTCGAGGCTTCGCCCCTAACCTCACTGATGAATAATAAGCTGTAGATGTCAGGAGAATGCGTTTCTGCCTTGAGAAATGCAAGAAAACGCTTTTGGCGTCGGGGCTTCGCCCCGAACACCACTAATAAGTAATGAGTTGTAGATGTCAGGAGAAGGCGTTGCAGGCGTGAAAAATGCAAGAAAACGCTTTTAGCGTCTGGGCTTCGCCCCGAACCCCACTGATAAATAATGAGCTGTAGATGTCAGAAGTATGCGTTTCTGCAGTGAAAAATGCAAGAAAACGCTTTTGGCGTCGGGGCTTCGCCCCGAACACCACTAATAAGTAATGAGCTGTAGATGTCAGGAGAAGGCGTTTCAGCCGTGAAAAATGCAAGAAAACGCTTTTGGCGTCGGGGCTTCGCCCCGAACACTACAAATAAGTAATGAGCTGTAGATGTCAGGAGAATGTGTTTCAGCCGTGAAAAATGCAAGAAAACGCTTTTGGCGTCGGGGCTTCGCCCCGAACCCCACTGATAAATAATGAGCTGTATATGTCAGAAAAATACGTTTCAGACGTGAAAAATGCAAGTAAACGCTTTTGGCATCGGGGCTTCGCCCCGAACCCAATGATAAATAATGAGCTGTAGATGTCAGAAGAATGCGTTTCTGCAGAGAAAAATGCAAGAAACGCTTTTGGGCTTACAGCGCGCTCCCAGACCCCCAAGCTTACAAGAGAAAGACTGTTTTTCTGTTTTTTTGCCGAAGATTGAGAAACAGTCTTATTTTATTCTCATATATCGAATATATATATATATATATGCTGAACGCACGTTTATGCATAGGGTTAGGGTTTACTGGGCGTTAGGGTTAGGGTTTGGAAAAAAAATCGCCCCCCCCCCCCACTCCAAAGTTCTGGATCCGCCAGTGCATCTTGTTCCATACCAAACTAAAACTTTCAACGCAGTTCTTCATAGCAACGAGTTTGTGTCATTGACTGATTGTTTCGAAATATTGCCAATAGCAGTACTCTTCATTTACTTGATACTTTTTAGCGATAATGTTTCTTCAGCCTCTTCATCATAAGTGATAAGAATCAGAAGTTTCATTAATTTATAGAGATATTTACCATTATTTAATTCTAATATATTTGTATTTTGTATACGTGTAATCTATGGGCACACCTGATTTCTGTGTCTCAGGCAGGCTCAGGCAGGCCGCATGTGGCCCGCGACTCGTCATTTGCCCACCCCTTGTGTATATAATTACTATCCAGCGATTCAACAGAGGCCCTTGACAACAATCTCAAAACAGCAAGATATAGAGGCATCATCAAGTTAAAGGGGGAATGTAAAGGCTGGGTGGGTTGCAGTCCAGAGTTCTTCGTTCTTAAAGCCCCCCCCCCCCCCCCCCCCCATTCTAAGACAGGTTTTTATTTCCCAATCACAGCAGAATCATTTGTCAACTCTAAGATGTTGAAAGGAGCAGGCATATCTAGATAAGAACAGTTTGAATTTTTCAAAAATGTGTGTAATGTTTATCGTGGTCGTTTTGAGCTGTCACGTGTGATCGAAACAATGTCAACAACATGACCTGTACTGGGTTTGAAATCGGTGTACCTACAATCTGTCTCCTAGAAGCAAATGTATTTATTTTTTCATAATAAATATGCATAGTTATTGTTTATATAAATACACCATTGTTTAAGAAGATAGTAAACATATTTATAAATAGTAACACTATTATGTTATTGTCGATAAATATGTAAACGGTGGGAAATAATGAAAACGTAACAAGATTGTATTTTTTTTTAGGTATTTGTCAATTACTTTGTCCATTAATATATTAAAATAATTCTTAAAATGTTACCTTTGTGTTTTTAGGTGTCAAGGTTACTTATGGTCATAGTTAGGTTTAAATTTAGACGTAATGATTCTTAAATATAAACTAAGGTTAATCTAAGTATCATTACTGACTGACGATAACCTGCTCTCAAATGTATGGAGATGCAAACATTGCACAAATTCTCTGAGCATGACACATCTTATTTGGAAAACTGGATTTCGCCAGCAAATTGCCTCAAACTAATTTCATAATTTCTAAGGCTTTCCTCCTTCAAAACATAAAGTGAAATTAGGATGTTGTGGAATACGATAACATAATAACATCTTCACTTTTTACAAACAATATGTTTACATATATAGCTCAGGATTTAAAAGAAAAAACAAGTATGGCTGAAAAAGTTAAAATTATATATCATTTTCTTTGCTAACACAGACAGCAGAGCCGTTCATCTGAATGGTGACACAAAAATAATGGCACATTCCATAGTTCCATATACTAGGATAATTTTGTACAAATGCTCCTTTTTTCCCTAGTGCTATTATAGCATGGAATGTGTTGCCTGAGTCAGCCAGGAAAACCAATATCTTTGCAGAATTTAAGTCATTGGTTAACATGCATGACTAGATGCTTGAAGCCTAGGACGTAATAATCTTCATTTTGAAAGTAACGTCTGTATTTTATAAGATAAGATAAGATAACCACGGTGTAGCGTGATGGTTGGTCAGTGTCCATCAGATCAAAGCATCAACGGGGCACCAACGGGAGAAACCAAAACTTTTAATGATCACTAGCCTATGTAACGAGATCTAGTTCACACTTATAATTGCAACGTGTTATAACTAAGGTGCTCCCTTTCAAAACATCCCGGGACACGTGACCAGTCCTGTCTATCAAACTGGATTAACGTCCGGCGCCTGGCTGGACACGGCGTGGCGTGGTGGGTGGTCGGTGTCCATGAGATCAAAGCATCAACGGGGCGCCAACGGGATAAAACAGAAGCCGCTCATTAACGAAAATCGTCTTTGATGTAACGAAGTTTGATGAATTTGGCCAATTTTTTTTTAATGGTTAATGTGGCTCATGGGCGTAGCCAGGGGGGGGTTCTTGGGGTTCAAACCCCCCCCGAAATGAAATCCCCCCCCCGCAGGGGGGGGGGGGAACGGAATTAAGTGACTGATTATTGCTTTCATTTTGTTTATTTTAGGTGAGACTTTAATACTAAATCATCACTTACCACAGCACAGCCAGGGGTTTTGAGTTAAAAACCCTGTACCAGGGGGTTCTGAGTTTAAACCCCCTACCAGGGGGTTTTGAGAAATTAAAAAACCCTATCAGGGGGTTTTGAGATACAAATCCCTCTACCAGGGGGGTTTTGAGTTTAAACCCCCCTACCAGGGGCTTTGAGTTTAAAACCCCCTACAGGGGGTTTTGAGTTTTAAACCCCCTACCAGAGGTTTTTGCAGTTAAATCCCCCTCTACTATAAAACAAAAACAAAAAAAATGCAAACAGTAATCCCCAAATTCCAACAGCACAATTAAGGAAGATTTTGATTTTAAAACCCTCTCCAAAATTTATGATAAACCCCTCTTCAATATAAAAAAGCAAATTACTCATTCAAAATTTTATGAGCGTAGCCAAAGGGGTTTTGAGTTTAACCCCCCCCCCCTCCAGTTGGGGTTTGAAGCTAAAAAGTACCTCTTCAATATAAAAAAAAAGCAAATTACAAACTATAAAATCTATGGGCGTAGCCAAGGGGGTTTTGAGTTTAAATCCCCTCCTCCAGATGGCTTTTTCTTTAAAGTTAAAAACCCCTCCAGATGGTTTTGAGTTTAAAATTCCCCTACAGAGCGTTTAGAGTTGAAAACCTCTCTCTTCAATATTATTTTAAAGCAAACTACAGTCACCAAATTCTATGATCGTAGCTAAATGGAAAAAAAAAAACTCCAGAGATTTTTTTAGTATAACCCCTCAACAGATGATTTGACGAAAAAACTTTCCTTTTCGATATAAAATCTAAAGCGAAATACAGGCATGTAATTCCAAAAGCGTAGTCAAGAAAGGTTACACATTTCTACCAGTGGCTTGGGCTTCATTAAAAAAGTGTGAATAGTCTTCTGCCAAAATTGAAAAACATTAAATGTGGCTCAACAAAGATGGCTAAGACAGATTTTAGGAGTCAGTCATAGAGATCGGGTCTAAATCAAAGAAATTATATGCCGAACTGGGAGTCGAATCCTTAGTAAGGTTGTGACAGAGCGTCGCATGAGGTTTTGCGGGACATGTTCTCCGACAAAATGAATTACGCAAAATAAGAGTTGCGGAAACAGCTTTCCGGAAAATGCACCGAACGGCGCGAGAGGGTCTAAGTCAGTAAGAATAGCACATTAGCTTTTTGAAATAAAACTTTTTAATAGCAAGATAATGCACTTTAGATACCTAAGAATATGCATTTTGTTGGCTTTCAATACCAGAAATAGTGCTCGGCGGCGGGGCTTCGCCCCGCGCTGGGGGAGCGCTGCGAGCTCCCCCAGACCCCCTTGCTAGCAAGGGAGGGGAGTCTACAATAAACAATAAACGTCTTCCGAAAGGGTCAGAATGTAATAAAGATTAATTATGTATACACACACACATAAAATTTTTTTCCCCCCAAACCCCTCCCGAAAAAAAATCCTGGCTACGCCCATGATGTGGCTCGACCCAATGGATGATTAGTGCACCATCACTCTGTCTTAGGATAAAAAAAAGAATTCTGCATTTAAAATTTGAAACATTTGAACTGAAAACTGAACAGTACGTCTACTTTACAAATCAAACCCAGTGGGAAGAGAAATAAAAAATGATATTTCATTAAACTCTCATTTTCCTAGATTTTAAAACAGTATATCATAATTAATAACATTCATATGGCAGAAAAATATGTACCTATTTTTTATATTAAATTAACAGTTTAATAATAATCGTTGCTATCCGTGCGTAAATTTGTTTTGCAATACGAAAAACATGATTTAGAATATTATTTGTTATGTTTTGTATTAAGCCAAATGTTTAATGAGTGAATCATGTTTCCTTACTTGAATGCTATGCAGGTTCGGAAAAGAAGATTCCACAATAACAATGGGAACTGGTTTAAAACTACATTTGTAAAACAAGGTTGCATACTTTCACAAACACTTTTCAATGTCTTCCTTGAAAGGATAATGTGAGATACTCTTGAAGGTTATGAAGGCACTGTTTGCATTAGTGGAAGAAGTATTACTTGCGCAGAGATGGTCTGGCAGGGACAGAGCTAGAGCTAACTTGCTGATGCTCATGGCAGCAAGAACTTTGTATGCAAATCAATGTCGATACAAAAACACATTATGACCAATGGCCATCGAGGCTTTAAAGCTGACATCAGTATTAGAGGTGAAAAGCTGAAAAGGGTCAAAAGTTTTAAATACCTCAGAGCTATAATTTCAGATGAAGGAACCAAACCTGAATTACTGGCCCACATTGCACAGTCCACAGCAGCTCTTCCAAAGCTAAAAATATTCTGTAACGACATATGCATAGCTCTCGACACTAAAGTCAGACTGCTGCGCTCTTTGGTCATGGACACATTTTTGTATGATTTCGAACCTTAGATACTGACTGCAGAACTAGAGAAGAGTAATAGAAATGAGATACAATTGAAAGATCCTAGGTATCATATAATAGGATCTATGTACACTCTGCTATTGCTAATTGACAGAGAAAGCCCATAGGGTACAAATACGGTCCGTGACCGAAACAGAACAAAGTCTTTGGAACATGTAAGAAATCAATGCCCTTGATCACAGTCTGAAGAGTCAAAAGGAATCAAGCCAGCGATTAGATGTTAAGTATTTTCCAAGTGTTTTTTAATCAGGTTTCTCTAATGGGCTCCATAATGACGAATGCTTTAGTTTAAGCTTTATACATATTAATTCATATAAAGTATTATAAACTGAAAGCAAAAGAAATATTTTTTTTTGTATAAACAGAAGTGTTCTCAACTTTTTGTTCTCTCTTGTGTTACTTACAAAATATGTCTACTACTAGAAATATAGATTCCAGAAATGTATTACATTTAGTGAGACATCTTCTGATCTATGTATAAATAAATAATCTAAACTTTATTATATAATATCAGGTGACCGAGCCTCGCTCGGATGAATAATTTGTTAAGGAAGGATATATACCCGAAGTCATTTTGGAAATATTGTTGTAATTAAGAAAATGAACGATCGGATAAAGACTACTAATCTAAAGAGTTGATTTAGTGTTCTGTTAGTTCTAAATGTAATTGTACATGGCGATTAAATGTAAAGTCTCTTAAGTCCTCCTACAGTCTAGACAAACCATAGCTCACGTCCGTCTTATAGTTTTACAATCCATAATTTGCATAAAACTATTGTAGGCCTACTATTATTGGCTTGGAAAAAAGTCTTTGCAGTGTAACTTCTCAGATGATTATTTCAGACATTTAATTATGGAATTAGTATATTCATTATGGCTTTAGTACGAAACATCAAGTGACGCAAATCTCTACGTTATAGGGTAAAACAGGCACTTGGTGACAAAGTAAAATGGCACATTTTTTTTAATAGACTTAAATCATTGCATTAGTATCCTTAAGAAACGTTTCCGTGGGGCACCCCTGTTACGCCGAACAATATGTTCGTCCCCCATACGGGATACGTGCCCTGCCCAGCCTGACTGTCGGACTATAAGAAGTTCATACCGGCTTTTGCCATCCATCCATCCTAGTGGTGCTACACCCCGTGGAGGGATATGGCCTGCTTTTACACATTCAGATCTCTCCTGGGCATTCCGTCTCCACGCCCTAACCCCAAGCTTTTTACCGAGGTTTAGAGTTAAATTAAAAGAGGGTGCAGCTTGCGCAAAATCGTTGACCGATGGCTAGATATCATGTTTAGTGTGAGCAAGTAAAGCGTAGAGAAGCTGTGTTATGGCCATTTCCTTTGTTTTTGGTATGGGACAGTAGACACCGAAGCATGAACACATATAATAATTCACCAGCAAAAAAATAATAATAATAAGGTTTGTCTTCTAGTCCGAAGATTAATGAGGATTGCAGTATTTCCCGTTGCTACGCAGCCCCAGCTGTGACTTACATATTTTGCCACCTCCAGGGCAAGCATAACCATTGTCCGCCGGTGGTCGATTAAGACAGAGTAGTATCCTGTATGGGTGACGAATCTCAGATGAACGCATGCCAAAGGCAGTCTTTTTTTTTTTTTTTTGTGAGTTAAAAAAGTGGTCGACGTAACACCGAAACGCTTAAAAGACCTGCTTAGGCGCCAACTTGCCTTAGCTTACATAGAAGAGAGCACCTGGTTGCATGCGGCCTCAGAACGAGACAGCTGGAGGTCACCAGCAAAATAAACAACAAAGTAAAAGGTATCTACACCGCTCTAAGCAATTAAAGTGTAAACAATTTATTAAGCACTTCAATCACAATAACTAATCATAAATTGGCACATTTTATTTCATTACTTTTCTTTCATAGTTCTATAATAAATTAATCTACAGTAAGATGGTGCGCAAATGTTTATTTAGGTCTAATGGTTCTTTAAAACTCGTTCTTGTTTGCAAAGAAATATTTTAGTGTACTGCGGTAAGCCTAGTGACGTAAGCAGCGTTTTTCCCGTTTACGTCATGGAAAATTTTCATTCATAAAACATTCTAGCCAAAATTAATTTTTCGATAATGAGGCATTTTCAAACCGATATAACGGTCGACCTCGAGTTTTCCCGATGTGGCCAATGAGTTGAGAATTTTTTTCTCACTATCATGCACATACCATGAACTTTTAAAGAAAATCGTTAGAGCCGTTTTCGAAATAAAATTTATATATATATATATATAAATATAAATATATATACATACATACATCCTATACTCTTAAGCGAGCAATTCTTGTATGTATGTATGTATGTATGTATATATATTTATATTTATATATATATATAAATTTTATTTCGAAAACGGCTCTAACGATTTTCTTTAAAATTTCAAGGTATGTGCATAATAGTGAGAAAAAAATTCTCAACTCATTGGCCACATCGGGAAAACTCGAGGTCGACCGTTATATCGGTTTGAAAATGCCTCATTATCGAAAAATTAATTTTGGCTGCAATGTTTTATGAATGAAAATTTTCCATGACGTAAACGGGAAAAATGCTGCTTACGTCACTAGGCTTACCGTAGTACACTAAAATATTTCTTTGCAAACAAGAACGAGTTTTAAAGGATCAATAGACCTAATTAAACATTTGCGCACCATCTTACTGTAGATTGATTTATTATAGAACTATGAAAGAAAAGTAATGAAATTAAATGTGCCGATATATGATTAGTTATTACGTTTTAAGTGCTTAATAAATTGTTTCACTTTCATTGCGTAGAGCGGTGTAGCTACCTTTTACTTTGTTGTTTATTTTGCTGGTGACCTCCATCTGTCTCGTTCTGAGGCCGCATGCAACCATGTGCTCTCTTCTATGTCAGCTAAGTCAAGTTTGCGCCATAAGCTGGTCTTTTAAGGGTTTCGGTGTTACGTCGACCACTTTTTAGCTCACCAAAAAAGACTGCCTTTGGCATGCGTTCGTCTGAGATTCGTCTCCCATACAGGATACTGCTCTGTCCAGCGTAACTGTCGGACTTAAAGAATTCCCTCTATACAAAGGCCGCGGATACACATTTGAGACCAAAAGAAAATTTGCTGCCGAGGACACACGCAGACGCTAAAAGAAAATCTTAATCGAGCACCGCGGACAATGGTTATGCTTGCCCTGGATGTGGCAAGATATGCAGGTCACAGCTGCAATCCTCATTAATTTTCGGACTCTAAGACAAGCCTTATTATTATTATTATTTTGCTGGTGAATTATTACCATGTGTTCATGCTTCAGTGTCTACCTCTCCTGTACCAAAACAAAGGAAATGGTCATAACACAACTTCTTTACGCCTTACTTGCTCACACTAAACATGATATCCATCTAGCGGTCAACCAGTTTGCGTACACTGCAGCCTCTTTTGATTTAACTATAAACCTCGGTAAAAAGCTTGGAGTTAGGGCCAGGAGAGATCTGAATGGATGGATGTGTAAAAGCAGGCCATAGCACCACTAGGATGGATGGATGGCAAAAGCCGGTATGAACTTCCTATAGTCCGACAGTCAGGCTGGGCAGGGCACGTATCCCGTATGGGTAACGAGCATATTGTTTGGCGTAACAGAGGTGCCCCACGGAAACGTTTCTTTAGAAAACTAATGCCATGATTTAAGTCTAATAAGAAAAAATGCGCCATTTTACTTTGTCACTAAGTGCATGTTTTACCCTATAACGTAGAGAAGTTACATTGCAAAGACTTTCTTCCAAGCCAATAATAGTAAGCCTACTATAGTTTTACGCAAAAGATGGATTGTAAAACTATAAGACGGACGTGAGCTGTAGTTTGTCTAGACTGTAGGAGGACTTAAAAGACTTTAAATTTAATCGACATGTACAATTAGGCCTACAATTAGAATTAACAGAACACTAAAACAACTCTTCAGATTAGTAGTCTTTATCCGATCGCTCATTTTCGTAATTACAAGAATATTCCCAAAATGACTTCGGGTATATAACCTTCCGAAATTATTTAACAGAGCGAGGTTCGGCCACCTGGTACAAAAATATTCTCAAAATGACTTCGGGTATATATCCTTTCTTGACAAATTATTCATCCGAGCGAGGCTCGGTCACCTGATATTACATACATACATACAAGAATTGCTCGCTTAAGAGTATAGGATTTGGTTGTTGTTGTTTAAATATGGTGAACATTTTATATCCTATTTTTAAACAATGCAGTAGATAATCTGTGTATCAAGGATTGGCCTCTTTAGTCACACAAGAAGTTGCAAAAGGAAAAGATCGTCTCTCGAGACGTTAAATGCCACAGATAATCTGTTATACAAAACGTATGAGAGTTCAATTTATAAAATCTATTCTTTAATAAAGATTGTTTAGATCTAGTGTAGAGCTGGAACTCAAATGTACAGAATAGAAAAAGTAACAGCACAGCAATAAGAAAAAAAACTTTATTTCAAAATACGTTTTGATTTCGAATAGCCATCAGCACAGTATAGGCATTCATTATCGAAGTTTTTATTCACTTTCTGTTAGTACTATCTGAGACGTACATTCTATAGATTTCACAATCGTGCCATGCAAGACTAATTAGACTACCTCTGTTTAAAACCTTGCATGCACAAATGTTACACAAATTGAGCAGTTTCTAAATTGAGCAGCTCTGTGGGTCAGCTCGTGACCAGAGCTCAAAACTTGTCAGCGTTGCTGAAGGTTGCGAACATAAACATGTAGCTTTTTCCCAAAGTCATCGAACGAGAGTTATTTTTCTTTTAGCTGTTCGCATGTGTGAATAACGAATATCTGAGATGCATGAGACTAAACACTTCTACTCGTAAATGGTTACGAAAGAAATCAATAATAGCACACAAACATGGGCGCCTGCAGGGGGTTGCAAGGGGGTGAACTTGCAACCCCCCCCCCCCGGTTCTGAGTAGCCAAATTCTAGCCATTTTTTTCACACCACCGAATCAATTAACTTCTAAGTAGCAACTGAACATGTAGAGCTTCCACTGGTTAATGTAGTAGTAGATTAGTCTAGCTAGGTGTATGGAATGGATGGCCAACCTTGTACGTGCGTGCCTCTGAATTCTGTGTAGCCACATTTAAGCCAATTTTTTTAAACATTTTTTAATGAAATACATCTTCCAAATGTTTTTTTTTTTACTACTAGATGTAGATTTAGTCAGAATCCAGGGAGGTGCAAGTGCACTACAATGTACCCCCCTGCGGGTGCCCAAGCATGATTGATTCAAGAGTTCAATAAATTAATGTTCAGGAAAATGTTCTGAATGTTCTACGTGCACATCTAAAGCCTGTCATTGGGGGACTATTCTAAAGTGTAGTAACTTAACAAGTAGTGCCTTCCACTGAAACTAGTAGTGCCTTCCACTGAAGTACAGTTGTAAAGATTAGTGTAACTAGAATAGCAAATCTGTAGTTCATGTCAGACCATTTACAATTTATTATAGGTTTGCAATTCTTTGAACTATAAATGGTGTTAAATATTCTATAGCATTTTAGTCGCGACGATTAGTTTTCATTTGCACATAGCTACAGTTATTATGAATGCCACAAGCTCGACTTTCACAAGACATGCTGTTTGGTGATTTAACAGAAGGCAGGAGAGCCGCTAGTCGTCCACTGCTAAGTTATACTGATGTATGCAAACGCGACATAAAGCTCTCCAAAATCGACACTAACAGCTGGAAAAGTGGCACTGGATAGATCCACATGAAGAGAGAGCATTAAAGGAAAGGTCCTAGATTGCAGATGCCATACACTATAGTTGTAGAAAGAAGGGTGAAAGTACAAAGGATTGGCCCCTTTAGTCACACAACAAGTTGCAAAGGGTGAAAGTACAAAGGATTGGCCTCTTTAGTCACACAAGAAGTTGCAAAGGGAAAAATGTTTAGTTAAGGTCTAGAATTATTGTTTTCGATGTGATAAATATTATTTTTTCTTTGAACAAAAGTAAATAGTCTTGTAGAGTTGCGGTCTGTGTCAACGCTCGATAAAGTAGGTGAAACACGTCCACCAGTTTACAAAAGAAGAGATACAAGGAAGTTCTTCACGTGCCATCGTTCGAGTCAAAACGTTGATATGGATCAACGGAGCACTGGCAGCAGCTATAAATCAAAAAATACGAGCTGCAGAATCATGAATTAATTGCATTTGTTGGGTATTTTAGTGATGAAACTGTTGATATCTCAGGCATTGGGCAGATGTCTTTGAGTGTTCGGTTTGTTGATTGCGATTGTATTCAACTTCATTGGTTTAGTTCCTGTTGTTCAGAGAGACGCACTGCATGTGTCCAACGTCATTGTACAGTCTAGACATGGACAAACTACGCGGCCAAGGCTGTCCTGTGATGGCTAGCATTCTTTTTCCGTAACTGTCCCTAGAGATAGCGTTGGTGCTAAATTTAACTCTTTTGTGTGAGACACAATCAATAGAAAAATACGAATCTATTGTAACTTAGTCTCAACTTTGAGATCTTTGTTTGGCGGATCTTAAAACAACGACTGCAAGTGAAACCAGACAAACTGCACATGTGTAGTAAATGCCTCCTCCTCTAGTGTTTCCGATTTGTCTTTTCATTGTCGTCAATTATTCATCTGTTCTTGAACCAGTTTCCATGGTGTTGCAATCTTTCCAACTTAACATAGTGGCCGCTCAAAAGCACATCAGCAGTCACACTAATTACATAATCAAAAAACAACTTGACCATCCTGAGTAACACGTCATGATGTCATCTTGAAGAAGGAGCGACTGCTGGCAGAAAAATCTGATACCGGATATTGAGTTGCTGCTGCCGAGAATTCGCAGTCGACAGACACACTGAGAAAAATACATCTTTAGATTTTGGGAGTTATTACAGAACACGGCTTTACATTACATATCTTGATTCGTAAGTTTCTTCATTATGTCTCGCTTTTCAAACAATACTAATGGTCAGTTCAACTTGTTTTTTGTCTTCAACCTAAAACGATGCAAAACCTGCAATGCAAAGAAGAATGTCAGAACTGCACGATAAGCGTTCATCGCCAGCTTGTCCATCGCGACCAAAAGCAATTCATTAGTAAAGTTATTGACAGTTTCTGCAACCACAGTCGACATTTATAGTTTTTGTTTGATCGAACATAGGCAAGCACTGGCCTCACGGATAAAGTTAACAATGTTGTACAGTAAATACTTTGTTCACGTGTTTAGTTTCTTATTTGTTTACTTCATGAAAAAGAAATATTTACTGTGCACTTCATATTGATGGGGACCTAAATTGGAGGGGGAGGGGTCTTTACTTAAATAATATAACAAGAACGTTGAGGCTACTACTTTGAGCCATGGGTGGCAGCTTGCACCCCCCTGCGAAAAATCCTGCGGACGCCCATGCACACAAACAAAACCCAAAGCAATTTCAAGAAGTTTTTTTTTTAAATAACCGGGCTAGGCTCAAATGAAAAATGTAAACAAAAAAATTAATTGACAATGCAAATTCAAATGTTGCTTCCCATTTCTATTGTGCAACTTTGCGAAAAAAGAATTATCCTCTCTTGATGTTATTCTGAAATAGAAAGGCATCTCAAAACTAAATGTCCATGGTTTGAAACCGGGCCAGTTTGATGTGATTGTATCGGAAATAATACAACACCTTTTCAATAATATAGAGCTAAAAAAATAATAATAAAATGCGATATCAAAATTCATTAATAAAGATTGAAGTATAGGATATGTTGTAACTATGTTATTCGTACTCTATATAAGAGAGAGAGAGAGAGAGAGAGAGAGAGAGAGAGAGAGTGAGATTGAGAGAGAGAGAGAGAGAGAGAGAGAGAGAGAGAGAGGGTGGAAATAATAGTATGTGTCATTTCAGCATTCACTGACCAAATCACGCAGAACAACGATAACCTTCTTATATCCTCATATGCCTTACTTTGATGATACCGCATGACCGCTGGAACTGACAGACAGATCATATATTATTGAAGAGCCATTGTCCGTTTGCCCAACCACGGGGAATAATTTGCTCCAAACGAATTGACAGTTGCCGCCCTCAATCAACTACATTTTGTTTGTTTCGCTAAACACGAAACGCCAAATACTTCTAAACCTACCAGTACATAACAGAAAGATAAAGGCCTACTATATAGTCCGTCATATAAAATGTACATTCTAAAACAGCCTCATTTTCACATGTATAATCTGTGACAGTCTTATAATATATGCTACTGGAGCTCATTGTGATGAGCGTAACAATTGGAAAGCAGCATTAAAGTATATAATATATATAAATAATATGTCTCAATTGAAGAACAATATGTTTGATTTAACACATCGCCTGATAATATAGATATACATATACTATAGTAACTCTGAGGCAATTACTCTACAAAAGGAGTTGGTAAAAGACGATGTATTTATTTACAGTTATAAAATACACAGTGAGACATGGACTTCGGCTATTAAGTCACAGCGAGTCTTGTCCTAAGTTCTACTAGTCCTTTTCTACCTAAACATTAGTACAGACCACCGACACACTTCCCAGTGTCACTCCTGGTCCTCAATACAGTTTACTGGTAGCACGAAGGACGGCCCTTAGTCCCAGACACCACAGACTCCCATAACCTGCAGATCACTTCAGCAGGATCTATAACAGTCCGTCCTGTAGAATCAATATGTCATGTGCTGGTGCGCACCTGCCGCACCATCAGTGTCGGCGAGGGAGAAGGATTATAACAATATAGACTCAAGGCAAAGTTCTTTGAAAACCTTATACTAATGGAATGACTTTCTCACAACTGTTCCGGAATAAGAAAATGTCCCATCTGTCTGTCGCCTACTAGAAGTGTAGAGATAACAATTGTTGGAGATGAGGGGAGGTGGTGGTTAGTTTTCTTTTTCCTGAATGCTCTTACAGCCCTAGGGTCAGTGCCGGAGTTGGAGGCCTGGTGCAATGAACGACAAAGGCCCATAATTATTTTACAAATTAAAGCAACCATTTTTTCCCCGTTAAGCCTGTCGAAAAAATATTGCCAACAAAAAAAAAATGTCATCAAAGAATATAATCATTTGTTAAAGTCAAACACCATTGTTTAAAGACTAAATTACCTCGTTAACTAATTGAACTTTTTCAACGAAAAGTTAGCTCCCAGAGTAAACTGAAATTTTGATATTTTTATTTAAACTCTATTGTTGGAGCCCCTCGCTTATCACCTTTCAAAAAGCCGGCCCTGCCTATAGAAGCTCACTGGCGGCAATGCGTCTTCTTAAGGAAAGTTTTCACAAAGTGTGCCATCAATATGGCCAGATGAAGTAACTCACTTGCAATACTGACAAGCCCAAATGTAAAGCCTGCAAAGAAGAATCATATCACTATTTTCTTTTTTAAAGTGTGCCATTTTTATGGGCAAAATAAAAAGGACTAACAATAAAATACAAAAGTATTGACAACACTAACAATAAAATACAAAAGTATTGACAACACTAACAATAAAATACAAAAGTATTGACAACACTAACAATAAAATACAAAAGTATTGACAACACTAACAATAAAATACAAAAGTACTGACAACACTTTCGAAACTTCAACGTCTCATCTCTTTACATTGGCGGAGATAAAGTGGTTGTTGTTGTTGTTGATGATAGTTTGTAGCTCATAGTTTCTGATAGTCATGCTAAACATATTGAAACCTGCCTATTTACCTGCCTGACTGAACCAATTCGGAGACTGAATTTTGAATTTGTGTTTCACCACAACTGTCTTTGTAGTCTTGTCCCTTTAAAACAAGTTTCCACTGAATGATTTGTATGTTGGTTCTGTTCAATTAGTGTTTGTGTAACCTTTCTTCTTATCTACCAAGTTGACAATACTAGTAACACGTTGTTATTACCAGGGAGATAACCTCAAAGAAAGCGGTCAAACATCCACAGCATTGTTGTCCAAACTGTAATTACCAGCAGCAGTGAAAATGAAGCATTGATGTAGGAGCTGTGTGTATGTACGTGTGTGTGGGTGAGAGAGAGAGAGAGAGAGAGAGAAAGATTAGATTTTTTGTCGTACTTGTTGTGTGTTTTGGAATAGATGTATTGTTATATCCACTGTGTGTTTTGGAATAGATGTATTGTTATATCCACTGTGTGTTTTGGAATAGATGTATTGTTATATCCACTGTGTGTTTTGGAATAGATGTATTGTTATATCCACTGTGTGTTTTGGAATAGATGTATTGTTATATCCACTGTGTGTTTTGGAATAGATGTATTGTTATATCCACTGTGTGTTTTGGAATAGATGTATTGTTATATCCACTGTGTGTTTTGGAATAGATGTATTGTTATATCCACTGTGTGTTTTGGAATAGATGTATTGTTATATCCACTGTGTGTTTTGGAATAGATGTATTGTTATATCCACTGTGTGTTTTGGAATAGATGTATTGTTATATCCACTGTGTGTTTTGGAATAGATGTATTGTTATATCCACTGTGTGTTTTGGAATAGATGTATTGTTATATCCACTGTGTGTTTTGGAATAGATGTATTGTTATATCCACTGTGTGTTTTGGAATAGATGTATTGTTATATCCACTGTGTGTTTTGGAATAGATGTATTGTTATATCCACTGTGTGTTTTGGAATAGATGTATTGTTATATCCACTGTGTGTTAAGTTCAGGTGGGATGGGCCAACAGCTTTACTCTCTATAGAAAGAGATTGTTTCAAAATGTGTTCAAAGTGTACTTTTGGTGTGGAGAGCAATGCAGACGACCAGAATGGGCAGACGTCACGCCAGGTCATGATGACTTGCTACAAAAACTTCCGGAATTAGGATTTTTTAAAACCCCTTTAGATAACCCCCCTTGCCATGTGACTAGATTCACTAAACCTATAGCTCACCAAATATGTTGAAGAGAGAACGGGTGAGGAGAATAGAAAGAAGACAAAGGAGAAAAAGGAATAGAGAATATTAGAGGAGAAGTAATAGAATTAAGGACGTATGTAATTTTGAATAACTAAAATGTTACAAGCGGTGAAGTTCTTTGTTAAATTCATGCAGATGGTAATTAGTGATAATGACAGAGGTAGGAAACTGTTGTATAGACACTCTAACTGTAGAATGAGATATTACACACTGGTGGTAAAGACAAAGACCATGTATGGTACCAATGAAGAAACGACTGCATACATTTCCCTTTGGCAAGAGCAATCACAAAGGGCCAGAATAATTAACAGTGCGTTCCCTGGTCAAGACGAGAAACATGGATTGGAAGAAAAGAGACAGAAAGAGAAATGTCAAACTGAAACGTATACTTAAAGAAACAAACGATGTAAAAAGAACAAAAGAGTGGAAATAGAAACAGGAGGAGAGAAAGTTGGAGAGAGGAGAGACAGAGGCGAAATATCAGAGAAAGAGTATTTGAGATAAAAAGAGAAAACAAGGAATGAGAGAAGGTACAAACAAAACAGAGGAGAACGTAAAAAAAGAAAGAAGTTAGAGAAAAGAGAAGAAAGAGTTTCTCAACGGAACAGAACGAACTCAGATGATCTCTAAAACTAATCTGTTCCAGCACTTCACATCTCTTTAGAGAAGTCAGCCATAGGGGGAGGGTAGGGGTGATAAATAATGAGGAGGTCGGCCTTAGTGATAAACTGGGACTGATCGATACAATTACAAACAAGAAAGTAATCGATAAAATTACAAACACCCGACATTGGCCTAACTGTGAAATGCTGATAAGCGAAATTGGGAGTCAACCTCATTACCTGGGTTTGATTCGGAGTTTGAAATTGGTTTAATTTGAAACTAGAAAACTGGGGCATGAGGAAGTAGAGCAAGTGAACGCGACTATAGGCGTGATAACATTGATCTAGTTGAGAATACAATGTTTGTGTTTACAATATCACACTTTTATTTTAGGAAAAAAAAAGGATTTATTATAGGATTGTTTTGGGTAATTCTATGTTTTGCATGTCCTATTTTACTTTAGTCGGTTTTTAGTGTCGAGACTAAATAAGTGTGTATTTTTCCACATCGTGATCCAGCTTTGTTCATACGTAGCAAGTGAAGTGATGTTCAAGATGGTAAGGCCAATCAGAACATTCAGAATGTCTTCATCCTAAGACTTTTAACGCATTACTTCCCCTTCCCACACCTTTGTTTTTCCTTTTCCTTTTGTCTTTTCATGTTTTATGATTTAATATTTTTTTTTACAAAGCTTATATGAACTCACTCTGTCAGTCTGTCTGTCAGGTAAAAAGTGTGTACATGTTATTTCCCCCACGACCTTTCTCAGATGAAATTGAAATTTTGCACAATTATTCAATGGCGTAGACAAAACATGAATCAATACAAAACATTAACCAATTAGTCAATTAATTATTAGTACATTATATTGTTTTGTTACCAACAATGGATATTAATCATTTAGTATTCACAAATGTGGCTCAATTAGTAGGGTTTAGACCCTTAAATAAATTTTAACATACACATTCTCCGATCAAGTTGATACTTTAAATAACTAACAAAACATGAAGGAATAACAAATGTACCAATTATTCAATTAATTCTTAATAAATAATTATGTCATTTGATATCGAATAAGGGAAATAACTTCTACATTTATTGATAGATATAGTTGTAAGGGAAGTGTTCTTCCTCCTAGATAAGCTTTGTTGTTTTTTTCTTATTTATTTATTTTGTGTATTGCTTGTTGACGTGTTTCTTTTACACGTCTGGCCATTGTCTGTCAATGACGTAATATCAGGTAATTTTTCTAAAACTTCAATCCTTATAGTGACACACATATACACTGAGCCATACGCTTACACAAGCATCTAACTTACACATAACACACATTGACTTGAATGCTGTGGATCCAGCCTCATCCCCGTTTTTGTTTCACCCAATCCCTTAAGAAATACACTTTTCCTTGGATACACTGCAACCTGCATTAACTGACTGGACAGGTTTCTTGTCTAGCTAAGACTACATTATTCAAGTTGATAGTCACAAGCATACAAAATAACGGAGAATTAACCAACAAGCTAATTAAAGGTCGACAATAAAAGTATGAACACCAAATCAAGCATTTTCAATCAACTCCTCCTTTATAAACCTGGAGGTAGTCTATACTTTATCACTCTATTTATTTCTTAGTTCTTCACTATTGCAAGCAGTCTTTCTAGTCAACCAGCAGGGCCGGCCTTAGACATAGGCAAACTAGGTAGTCGCCTAGGGCGTTCGATTGGTGGGGGCCTCGCACAGGACTCGAAACCAGTTTCTTAAAAAAGATATAGTTAAACTTCTCTTCAGTGTAATTGTTGGAATCAACTGCGTTTTAAATAAATTTAGAAATTTTAGTTTTTTTCGTTTTTTGTTTTTTTTAGTTTTATTTTTTTCATTTGGGGCAACCAAAATTCACTTCGCCTTGGGCCTACAGATATCTAAGACCGGTCCTGAAACAAGCGCAATGAAATTCTTCTATTACAGTCCAGCTCATTTCTAAATAAAACAATGAATATGTACATGATTGCCTATTTATTTATGAGCTCTTTACTGAAACCAAAGAATCATGTAAGTTAGGTGCGGGAATACCCGCTAGTAGCGGGTTCAAAATAGCCTAATTTAATTTTAAGTTGATTCTATTTTTAAAATTACAACCGCCAAACCAAAGTTTTCACTATGTGGTAATAAGCTAGTTTTTTTCCCAAACTAGATATACATAGTAGATATACATAAACTGTCATATTTGTAGAAAAATCTTTACAACCGGTTTCAAATCCGTGTCCACCCATGCAGAATTGTCAAGCTGATAAGAGGAATGGTAAGAAAGAAACGCTGCAAGCACAACACAAATAAAAAATGTACACAAGAAAGTTGTACGGAGATAAATATATGAACATTTGTAACAGTTAATAAAAGAATTTCAGAAATGAAGAATGAAGGAAGCACAAGATGATATCGTTCACATTAATCATAATAGAAATAAGAAATGGAACATAGCGGAACAAGCTAGAACGAGACAATAAGAAATATGAGCAACCCAGTCAACACAGAAAACGTTACGAGATCAAAGTTAGATAAGAGTAGCAGCCATTGGTCAATATGATCAATGAACATTTTAGTTGCCGTTTTGGTTCATCAACAGTTTACAGTTTAACTCATGTATACATCTTGGACTACGAAGGAGCATTAAATACATATCTCTCAAGGAGTTAACTATGTGATGCACTTTTGTCTTTCCTTTACTGGAGGAGGATCTAAGTCAAAGTAAGTAAGTCTGTTGTACTTGGCTCATTGCATAGTCTCTTGTCAATGTTTCAATCTTGTTGACAGAGTCAACGTTGAAGCTCTTGCCGTGAGACACTTAATCTTGTATAAAGTGTTATAACTTGTATTAAATGTTACATCTTATAAAAAGTGTTACATCTTGTATAAAGTGTTACAATTTGTAAGTCCAGATAACTGTAAACCGTTATAAGGTGCATATAATAAAAAGTGTAAATTCCGTGACTAATCATCCAGCAATAAGTATATAATTGAGAAAACATAAATATATAAGGACGATATTGAATTAGGATCGGAAACTTTCAGCTTAGATGTCTGAACTGTGTAACCAACATATTTAACTATAGACCCAAACTATGTAACCAACTACTGTAACTATAGACCTAAACTATGTAACCAGCTTCTTTAACTATTTATATTTTCATCTAAAGATCTAAATAATGTACCAACATCTTTACCTATAAATTATGTAACCAAGATCTACAAGCGTAAAGTTTTTAACTATAAATCTAAGTTATGAAATGAGATCTTTAATAATAATTTATTATAACATCTTAATTATAGATGCTCCAATTATCCGTATCAGTCATTTTGAAGATATAGTTCTACATTGTGTGTATCAGACATGTTAAAGATGGATGTCTTTGAAATGGAACCAATCCCATGACCCAGGAAGTGAGTCGAGATGTTAGCGAGTACGCATGCATTGAACCGGGGAGGACGCCTGTGAGAACCAATTAATTTTAGTCTTAAGGCGAGACTGAGCAGAAATCTATGTCGCAGTAGCAGCGATTTTAATTAGTTGACTACCAACCGACTTAATGGCAAGACCATGTTAATATCTATTGGTCTGGAAGTCTCAGCAAACGTAGTGTCCTAGGAAGTTTGGGTCATTAAAACTCTTAACGACTTAGGATTTCAAAACGTATACATGTTTACTATATCAATGAAACATTTTAGGGAATGAATACGAATGTCAGTTATTAAAAAAATCAATAAAATAGAAAACATTAATGTGTAGTCAGAGCACAGAATTATAGGTTTATACTTCATACAAATTTAATACACATCAATAATGGCGACAGGCCTTTGTGCTCGCTCGCTCGCTCTTTCTCTCACTTTTTCTATTATTTTTTTTTTCTCTTGAACTGGGAACCCCGACCCGGCGCCATTGCCGCAGCGACCAGGTACCAACCGGTCTAACATCCACTTCGGCTCTCCGGTTCTCAAAAAAAAAAAGAGATTTCGAGTCAGTAGAGTTATCTGGTCTTGCATCACCACCCAGATCAATGTTGTGTCTGTTACAAAGTATGTTGTGTCTGTCATAAAGTATGTTGTGTCTGTTACAAAGTATGTTGTGTCTGTCACAAAGTATGTTGTGTCTGTCATAAAGTATGTTGTGTCTGTCATAAAGTATGTTGTGTCTGTCACAAAGTATGTTGTGTCTGTCACAAAGTATGTTGTGTCTGTCACAAAGTATGTTTTGTCTGTCACAAAGTATGGTGTGTCTGTCATAAAGTATGTTGTGTCTGTCATAAAGTATGTTGTGTCTGTCACAAAGTATGTTTTGTCTGTCACAAAGTATGTTGTGTCTGTCACAAAGTATGTTGTGTCTGTCACAAAGTATGTTGTGTCTGTCACAAAGTATGTTGTGTCTGTCATAAAGTATGTTGTGTCTGTCATAAAGTATGTTGTGTCTGTCACAAAGTATGTTGTGTCTGTTACAAAGTATGTTGTGTCTATAAAGTATGTTGTGCCTCTTACTAAAGGTTCTGGAGTGATGTGTGCTGATAGCTAGATACAAGTTTCTCTTGCCAGCTTTCTTAGCTCAAAATATTGTCGGCAAATGATCGCAAATAGCTGAACACACTAGAGCTTTGAAGTGCATTTCTTTCGCACTTACAACATTTTCTGAATATAAGGCGCATAAGTGAAATTTCATTTTCTGAAATAATAACCAAAAATGTGAATACACGTTTCATATTGAATAATTTGATCTAAGTGTACACCTCACAATACGTCTCCACGCTGTATTCTTCTAGTCCAGCTAAGTGAGGAGGTGGGAGGGAGTAGGGAGAATGAACAAGATTGACGTGTGACAATACCACTGTGGATTCTAAATATAGTTTCCCTGGCCATGTAATACCTTTTATGGAGATTAGATGTTGACCTCAAGGAAAAAATATCAGACCTTTTTTTTATTGGATTTCCTGTTTTCTTTCTGTTTGAAGACGAGGCTTTAGAAAAAAAAAATGAGGACAAAAAGTCTTGTTTGATTGCAACACATAAGCCAGCCATTTTGTAGAGCAGTTTGTGTTGATGTTCAAAGGTTAGGGGTGCTTTGTATTGTGGAAATAATAGCAGATATAAGGAAGTAATAAAACGAGCACGTATACATCTTTATTGTAATTCATGGCACCGTCCGATCATTTCTTTCAGCTTCCTGATACGCGTATCATTCATATCATATGTGTATTGGTTTATATTGTATCCCGCAATTTAACTGGACCGTCATTTGAATGTTGCAATAAAATAATAAGTCTAGTATTTGTAAGGAAGTCAACTAATGGCAGAACGGCAGATTTTACAAATCGCAATGTTCAATGTTCAATTAGTGAGATGTAGAGCTAGTTGTTGTTTAGTGTATCTCGTGTACGAAGTACAGAATGAAGTAATTATTGATAAGTAATTTCTTTTTACAAGTTATTTGACTTTTAGCACTGCGGAATCAAATTTTCTAAGACCTCCCGTTTGTGAAGTAAAATAACTTTCCCCTTTCAAACCTTGTGATCTATTGGGCAGATGATGTTAAGGTCTTCTGTTTCTTTGGCTAACGGTTAACGATCAGAGTATCATGTGGCCAGCACAACGACAAACCGCCTTGACTTTCCCCAACTAAAGCAGACTGAACCAAAGGTTTGTAAGATCATCCAGAAGACTGCATTATAATCAATAACCTCAACTACTCTTGAAAAAGTACCAATACTTTCTACATATGTGCGGATTCAATAAGGTTTTTGTATGTCACTAATCCGAGTTTCTACTTGATCTAGAATACACTACATGACATTTGTACTTGTGGCATCTTGGTTAATTTAAACGATTTATCACATTGTCATGCCAGTATGCCCGATATTGGGGTTTTCACAAGAAACTTGAAATGTAGTTTGTTTTTTCGCTACAATTCCATTTGTAAGCGCCATCAAATACAGTAGCATTGAAAGAGAAGAGAAAGCGATATGAAGTAATGTGGAGGAAAATATTTCAAAAGAAAACCTAAAGAAGAAAGTAAGAAACATTTAAAAAAGGAAGATCCTGAGAGATTCGGAAATACAATATATAGGTATAGAGATAGACTAAATAATGTCAAGGATGCTCTACTCAAATAGCACTGTTGCCAACTAAATTTCTAAAAAAAAATATTTTTTTTGCTAAAAAAAAAACAGCGAAAGATCCAAGAAATTGTATTCGACATTTGGCTAAAAAGTACGAAAACAAAATATAATAAACCATTTCAAATACCAATATGATCAATACTTCATATACACTGTTTATTATTGCACACCTCACTAACCCTAAAATCTTAGCTGCCAATAATCCAACTTGGCTAACGTTTTAATTGTACCCAATATCAGAACTCATGGAATCAGGCCGAGCTACAACTATAAAAATACAAGTTGATATCGTAACAGTGTGTTGTTTCTTTTTTCGTTTAAATTTTAGAGGCAGAAACTATACCAAAATAAAACCGTTGACTCGTCCAACTAAAAAGAAAAGAAAACTCGTATCAGTAAATACTCTTCAATTAAAAACAAATACAACAAAGCATAAGAAGAGCCTTGAATTACTCTCGTCTATTTCTCATGCTCCAATTAGGATTGGTTTCATGCTTAATGACCTACTGGTCCCCTCTGGACGAAACCAATCCAGTTTGATTATACTCTACGCTTGAGCTGTATTTAGTGATGGCCGTTTATGTGGTCAGGTTGGAATGGTTTGCGCTGTCGGTCGTTCATGTTTCAGGGATCATTGATTACTGCTATGGTTTATGTGTTTCAGACTTGCGCACTAGATTTATGGCTTGGTAGTTTATGCCAACAGCGAAATTGTACCAGCCTTATCAGTTTTATTTATTTATTTCTTTCATTTAGGAGACGGTAAACAAGTCGGCTTTCTCTTGAGTCATTTGTCAATGTATATGAGGCGTATGGTTAAAGGTACAAAAACTGCTTGGCTACACTAATGAAGGTGGGCGGGACTCGAGTTTGAAACTAGGAAATATAAAAAATAGTCCAGACACAGCTCATATTTCTGTTGCCTGTTACTCAATATGAAAATAATGATAATGTATATTGCGACGCATAAACGCAGTTCTAGACAGACTTGTTTTAGTTAAGTGGTAATATTTATTTCAAACAAAAGCTGGGTCACTTATGGGCTGGACTTCTTGTTTGTATGTCTGCTTGTTGACATTTTAAACGAGGAGCTGTGTAATGGAAGGCGTCCTAAAGTGGCTCAAAACCAGAAATTCAAAGATATCTTCAAGATTTCGCTCAAACAATGACTGGGAAAAACTAGCCCATGATTGCTTCTCATGTCGTGTTGCCAGGCGTGTTTCTGATTACGAGATGAAGAGAATCACCAACAGCAAAGTAGAATGACAAGTGAAGAAACTTAAGGCTACAAGGTCCAAACTGCCCGTGTCCGTGCTCCTAAATCTATTCGGATTTATGAAAGCTAAGATTGGACGAGTTCCTAGGAAATACAATCTTAGACCACCAAGGAGGAGCAGCATGCACACTTCAGATTCACAAAGTAAAAAAACAAAAAAAAAACTTAAGTAACCGTGGGACATATTTTGTTAAAGTCAAATAGAGTTCGTGGTACACATCGACAAGAAAATGTGATATATTCAAGCTTGAATTAAAATAGCGATTCAATGTTATAGACACTTCCGAAATGATTGATGACTTCACTAAGATATAAGATAAGATGTATAGGAATCATCAAAGCGAATAAAATTTTAACCATTTTTCTCACCATACTTTTTTAAATAGGAAATACGAAAACCAATCAGAAATAAAATCTCGGCCAAGAGCATGTCAAAGGAAACAAAATCTTGGTAAGGATTGTTTTTAAAATAAAATGTTTTATTGTCGAATGTTGATATAGACGGACAATATTGATTTGTTATCCAGACCAAATTACTTGGATTTGTGTTGAAATAAAAAGTAATCTCTGCTACAAATTGCTTTCCACGTTTGATCTATGCAACTGTCAAATGTTCAGCTTCTCCTCACGGTAAAACCTTGTCGTGTCATGGACACAGAATACACTTTTACAGAATACACTTTTACAGAATACACTTTTGTGTCGGGTTCTGAATTACTTTCTTAGCAATACACTGCAATTTGAACTAAATAAAAATGGCAGAATTTTCAGACTGGCTCATTACCTTTAATAGTTCAAGATGAATTTAACTATTAATTTCTAGGTCTAACCTCTAAAGTAGGTCACTATGTGGGAACTTCATCACCCACTATAAAGATATATATATATATATATATATATATATATATATATATTACTTATACTTTTAAATAAATCTAAAATTTGTACATACAATTTATGAAATCGCAAAATGCAGAATCCTCAGCACAAAGTACTTTAGTTGTTTTTTTTTTATATATAAAACATAATTAAAGAAAATTAAATGTAATTATAAAGTATAATTTTTCGAAAGCGCATTACAATGAATAAATAAAGAATCTTTCAAAATGGATATCTTAAAACACTGCAAGAACTAAAGTCAAACTTCTAGCTCTGGTTCTGTACAGTTGCTTCCCTTCACTACACTACAGAAATCAGGCAATCCGTCTAGATACTTTCGAAGAACTATGCAAGCTGTGTTCAAAGAGTTTTACATTCATCAATGTTCCTTCTTTGAAAAAAAAAAATAACCGTCTTAAAATTCAAGTACTACTACAGAGATGACATATGAAGCTAAGTTCATGCATAATAATAATTGAGTATCACGTGGTTTAAACATTTTGTCTTTCTGTAAAGATCAATCAAGTTCACTTTCAGTTTTACAAGTTGAGTCAACTTAGTTTACTAAATGTATAGGTAAGACTAATTGGCAGCAATCAGCTATCGCATTTGCTTTTAATTTGACTAAGTTCTGTTTCTAACAACTAAAGGAAATATTAAAAACATATTTGTTTAGGGCTTATGTGAAAAATAAAGTTAACTCATAACATAAAGTGTAATAAGTAATATCTTAATTAAAATGGAATTAGAAATATCATAAAGTGTAATTAGAAATATCATAAAGTGTAATTAGAAATATCATAAAGTGTAATTAGAAATATCATAAAGTGTAATTAGAAATATCATAAAGTGTAATTAGAAATATCATAAAGTGGAATTAGAAATATCATAAAATGGAATTAGAAATATCATAAAATGGAATTATTTACGTCCAAAAGTTGTGAAAGTGTCCAAAGAGACCTGTGCTAATGCTTTCTGAATGTTTACCAAAATGCAATCAAAAGGTTGTACTAAAACATTTGGAATGTCCTGAAAATGTTTTAAATATTTTGATTTGTGTTAATAGCCGACTACTCGTTACATTCATTATCTTTTTATTGGCATTAATTAGAGCAGAGGTCAAGGATCTAGTCGATGTCTGTGTACATTATCACCATAAATTGTGTCTATTCATCGTTACGGAAGGTTCTTGTAACATTCTTGTTGGTCATTACTATAAGGTGAGAATGGTCCAAACTTACCTGTAGTTCTCAGCCAGGGACCTACGCCTGTACTCCGATATTACTCGCAGGTTCTCCAACAGCATAGCATGGGCCTTGTCAGGGTGTTTGATCATAGTGGCCATCTGACAGGTCACAACCTCTTTGCACAGACCTTTCAGCTCCTATACGAAGGCGAAAGGGTTAAAGGTCAACGTCCACCGGACTCTGAAGCCCTGGAACAAGTCTCCAAGATGCTAGAATGAACGAGGTAGAGCTTCTGTCATGACGTCACTGGCAGTAACGGCAGCAATGAGTGAATAAGGCGAAGACTAACGAAAAACTGGTCGAGTAGTGAGCGCATTGAGGCAACTAGGGCCTTGCGTGACACACTGCTCACGTGTGGAGTGGATGCAGCCCGTGTTATCCATTAGTAAGTATCCAGACTCTGGTACTCCGTAGTACAATGGAGATGACGGAGCAACACACTCACACAAAACATATGCAGAACAGTTAGTCCGTGACAAGGAAAATGAAACATGAGCAATCTCTTGAGGCTACACAATTGTGACGTGTCATCTGCAATATTAAAAATGAGAGATATGATGTAATGATGTTTGTAAGAAATGTCCGAAACAATTGTTTAATTGTAAACAATAAAAAAAAATTCATTTTATTAAAAACTGTTTAATGTGTTTGACATAATTGAAGGCCCCTAATTCTAATTCTTGTGGAGACAAATTTTTACTAGAATACTAAGACCTTTGCCCTCGTTACTTAAAACCTAATGTTGTTTGAGGAAAGTGAAGGTAGTGTGACATTGTAAAACCTAATGTTGTTTGAGGAAAGTGAAGGTAGTGTGACATTGTAATATAATACTAAGGTTCTTATAGGTCTGAAACATTGTTGATTGAAACAATGTTGACTTAGCTTTGAAATACTCTACGGACTGAACGAAAAGTTTGAGTCAAGATGTAGTTTTTTGTATTTCTTTAACTCCTACCAATACACTATTGTTAATGTGTAGCACTATGTAGTTAAAAGGACAAGTCATGGAGCCAGTGTTCAAAAAGTAATACAAAGAGACATGAATATTTCTGTACATTATTAAGTCCTAAACTTGTAAGATGGATAAAAAGGTGCAATTAATCTTGAAATTTAAACAAAAAAAAATATTAAAAAATACATTTTAAAAGAAATCGTATTTTGAGTGTAATTGTCTCGATTAGTTTGGATCAGCCACGTGATTAAATTTGTAACAATAATAAATTTGTGCGATTAGAATTATTTTTAACCAATTGGTTTTGTTTAGCGCTAATTCATGCTTCTAGATTTCTCAATACGTTATGACCCTATCACTGTCTGTGTGGATGTTACTTTAATAGCTTTTATAAAGATCTTTTTTTTTAATTCACCCAGTGCTCAAGCCTCCTGAAGAGGACTAACTCAGTTTATTCCACCACATCTGTCAAGTACGATTTATTTCACTTTCATTCCCGAAGAAATAATTGGTTGAAATTTCCACTTGATCCGAGATTGGGTAAGGAAGAAATAACTTGGAACAACTTTTTACAGATAGACAGAGTGAGTTGATAGAAGCTTGGCAATAAAGGTACTTAACATAAAGAATATCGTGTCCCTAATGTCATCCTGGTCAAGGTCTCAAGGTTCATTGCATCTCTTTTAAGAACCAGAGATACTCTCCGTAGTGCAGCCTTTGTTTCCAGTAACATCGTCCTTCAATCTATGACACAATGGATGTGGACGTAGTGTCAGTGACATCAATCCAATCGTGGCTTCTGAAAGGAAACAAAAAAAAACAGATATCAAAGGTAAGAAGTTTTTTTTCTTTAAGTTAAATTTGTGTTAGTCATGTGACATAGTTCCCGGTTTAATTAAAACGTGTGTTACAACAGATATCTCAAAGAAATCGTGTAATACAGTTTTAACAGTAAAGAAATGAATCACAGAAAGCTCCTTGTCTTTCCAAATAAAATGACTATGTGTCTACATTATCTTATAAATTACAGACAAAAGAGCAGACTATTTTGACGAGCGTTTATCTGAGTCTTTATTTGGTTGTTTATATTCATAGATATTTAAACTTTACTGCGTCTTCGGGTCATCTGGTCGATCAGGCAATCTACGCTCGAGATACACTAGGAGAGAAAAATCTCTGATGTGAGTGTGTCCTTAGCAAATGGGAAACGTAAAATGTTTTCCGAATTCATTTGGTGTATTCTAGTAGAGGCTTCTTTTTGTGTATTCTAGTAGGTTTCATTTTGTGTATTTGTACGTTGGATTATTGTGTAATATATAAATGATATTTTAAATTGTGTTTTCTGTCCTGGATTGTAATAAAGTGGAAAAATACGATTAAAGGTGTTACACAAGATACGTTTGGAAATCACTTGTTTGAATACTTGTCATGTGTATCAATGCTATTTTAATGCCTTTTTTTAACATAAGATTCATGCTCTAGTGTAGGCATAATTGGCGAATATTAGCGCACTTCTGTGAAAAGTCAATTTGTCTGAGAATTGTTATTGACACTAGCAGTTGCTTGTAATATATAAATGATATTTTAAATTGTGTTTTCTGTCCTGGATTGTAATAAAGTGGAAAAATACGATTAAAGGTGTTACACAAGATACGTTTGGAAATCACTTGTTTGAATACTTGTCATGTGTATCAATGCTATTTTAATGCCTTTTTTTAACATAAGATTCATGCTCTAGTGTAGGCATAATTGGCGAATATTAGCGCACTTCTGTGAAAAGTCAATTTGTCTGAGAATTGTTATTGACACTAGCAGTTGCGGAGCCTTTGATTTCCTGACATTTCATCACAAACATTATCAGCTTCTAATTTCTTATTTAAGAGCACTAATACTTTGTTCTTTTTTCTGCCCTTTCGTTTCTGTGCTTGTTAAAGCAGTCGTCAGTCTCATGGTTTATTTGGAGAAACCGGAGTTTACAGTTATTCGTGTTCATTTTGAGTCATATTTATGATTTCGGAAGAATCTCTTCTAATAAAAACAAAAAGCGTGGACCTAATGATGCAATGAATAAACTAGAATTTATTGCTCGATCTATCCATAAGTCAATAGAATTGGCTGCATACATTCATTCATTAGCTCTTGTCCCCTTGAACGAATACAATCACTCTCATAGAATAAAACGGTGGATGACATAGTGTTGTGACGCAGACAAAAATAACAATAGTTTAGCCCAGAGCTCTGCACGATATATTCAATTAAATTCATACAACTATATCATATTAATTTACGAATGCTAAATATATTATAATTTCTGTACATTTTTGTCAGCTATTTCTTGTTTGAAAGAGGACATTAGACCAAACAGTACTAATATAGTGATAGAATGTCAGGTTGTAGTAGCTTATAATTCACCAAGTCACTGAAGACTGAAAAGTGTGTTTGATTTGTCCACACAAAACCAAACCGTAATTCCTCCTCGACTCTCCTATGACTAACAGTAAGATGACCACTGCTTAACCCAAGACCTTGAAATTATTCTTGTCCGTCGCTTGTCCAGTGCCGACCACTACAATTTGATTGAGATTCATTTAGCATGAAGAAACGGGGGGCAGACGGGTACGAGAAAAGGAGGAGGAGGGGTGGAAAAGAGTGGGAGTGTTGGAGAAAAATCTGTCTTGACAAGACACAGACAGCGAAGAAGACTTATGTCTTATTGGACGAGATCTTCAGGAAATTGGACCAGTTTCTGTTGCCAAGGATATTAGTGAATGAATTATGTCACTGTCATTAAGGCATTTTATACACCTGAAACATCATACAGTCAAAAAAAAAAAAGGACTACATTTCATAGACCTGAAACAGTTTAATGGAATATATATTTTATATGGGTGAAATATACATGTCAATAGAATCTACTTCATTATCCTTGTAATACGATTTTAATTTATGTTTTTTTTTTAAACTGAAGGGCACATCAAAAGGAATATATTGGACATGAACATGTTGCAATAGAGTTGGCATTTTTTATTCGGGAAATCTTCGTATCACTTTGTGACAATTTGAGATGCTAGATTTCTCTAACAGTATTTTAAACAGGAAGATCTGGAAATAAACATCTCGTTATATTTTAGACTAACTTTGATGTATTTGGATAGTTCAATTTGGTTCTAGTTGTTCTTCTGATTACTCTAATTTAGTTTGAGTGATTTGCTTATGGATTAAAATATTTGTTTGATTGAAATTTACTAAAAAGTCATTGGATACTTTCTTTTCAAAATAATCTCAATGTGTTTTTCTTCAATCGTTCTGTCTGTCTTCTATTGGCTCTCTATCGTCTATCTGATTCTTTCTGTCTTTTGTCTGTCTTTTTTTAGTCTTCCATCTCTTTCTTTCTCTGTCTTCTCTCTGTCTTCTCTATTTTTTCCTCTATGTTTTATTTTTGTCTTGCCTCTGTCTTGCCTCTGTCTTGCCTCTGTCTTGCCTCTGTCTTGCCTCTGTCTTGCCTCTGTCTTGCCTCTGTCTTGCCTCTGTCTTGCCTCTGTCTTGCCTCGTCTCAACTCTTCCAATTAAGTTTCGCCTTTTCTTTCTCTCAATTACATACTTCAAATAAATAATACAAAACTAAAATGAAAGCAATTTTCTCGCTTAACTGGCGACCATGCTTCAGAGATTTGGTTAATTCTGATGAAACAGCCGAAAGGATAGATCGGACTAATTGAAATATAGCCAATGGTGTTGACTCACCGCGTCCGGTCACAAACCAGAGCGCGTGGGGGTGGGGAGGATTATTGTGTTTGTTTCTAGAACCTCTCTTGTAATTGTGACCGGACCATTAGCGCCCAACCCTACTCTTTGAATGTCGAGGGTCCTTGACTTGGGGGATAATCAAACTGGACCAGACAAGTCTTTAGTTTGTCTCCTCTTGACAACCAGCAGAAAGAAATAATTGTCCAGGCTATTATTTCTAGACCTGATCAAAACGTATTCGACATAGAGGTTAAGTCATATAGATATAGTATAGGGAAAGAAGGAAAGAGGTTAAGTCATATAGATATAGTATAGGGAAAGAGGGAAAGAGGTTAAGTCATATAGATATAGTATAGGGAAAGAAGGAAAGAGGTTAAGTCATATAGATATAGTATAGGAATAGAGGAAAAAAAGAGGAAAGAGGTCATGTCATATAGATATAGTTAAGCGAAAGATGTTAAGTCATAGATATAGTATAGGGAAAGAGGTTAAGTCAGATAGATATAGTATAGGGAAAGAGGAAAGAGGTTAAGTCATATAGAAAGAAAGAGATGGAATGTCAACAGACAGAAAGAAATAAGGAATGAAAGAGACTCATTCATGTGTGGTGCCCCAATGGTCCAACAAAGAGACAGATGAAGACATAGGTATTGTCATATATTTTAAAGTCATATTGGTATCGTATTTTAAATATAGTCCTATAAATATAGTTATATAGATATAATAATAATAATAATAAGGAAATATGGAAATTTGTCTTACAATTTGTGCATATTGGTATTGTTATATTGGTATATTCATACAGGTCGGTCGTAGTGGCATTGTCTTATAGGTATAGTCATTTATGTGTAGTCATAAAAGTCATTTGTTATGGCCAAAATCTATTAGTCTATCTATGTATTTTCAATTAATTAAAATTAATTTCCTATATTCATTTTTCAAAGCTGTGACAGAATGTAGAGAGGAATAGAGAAAGACGGCTGTCAGGTCACGTGTGGTCACGTGTGGTTAGGTCCAACAGACTAAGAAATAAGAGAATCTTGTAGATAAGGGGATACAAAAATGCTCTATTTTTAAAAGAGCCAAAGTTTGTTTATGAAATGGTGTGAGTTGTGTGGGTGTGAATTTGTGTGAATTATGAGTTGTATGTTTTTGTGAGAGTTTTTAGTTTGTTGGGTGTGTGAGTTTTGATTTTGTGTTAGTGTGAGTGTATATGGGTGTGAGTTTGTATGGGTTTTGTAGTTTGTGCGTGGGATGTTTTTACGCTGTACTATACATTGATCTGCATCACCAAACACGGGGCGGCCTGTTTCCTTGGTTGACTCATAGACTGGATCTCAAGAGCCTCAGTGAAGACTTGCTATAAATCTCAGACAATAAAACGTTGGAAGTGAAGCTGTTCAAATGTGTCTCGTGTTCAAGAGATTACCAGCCATTGATCGGTGCACTTAGCGCATGACACATGACAAAAGATTTTTTAGGCCTCGATTTGATTGCTAAAAAAAAGTTGGAAAGAAGAAATAAATTCAAATCATTGCAAAGCATCGTTTAAAATCTTTGCGCTGTGTTTGATATAAATCCGTTGAATGTGTTACTATATTTTTAGGTTCTTTCATTTTGATAACCTTTTGGACCTAACTTTCACTGAATAAGTTGATTAGTTTTAGAGGTCAGTGACATTACACATAGGATCCACTCCAAGAAATGTCAGTAACGGTTGGCATGCTTGAAATAATTTTAAAATATGTTTGTGTGAATATATTAACAAGCATAAGAGGTAGGGAGTGGGAAGAGGGTTTGGAAGATCAAAAATCTAATAATGAGAGGAAGAAATGGCTGTTTGAGTTTAGTCAACTGTTATTTGTGAATACCTATATGCAGATATATGTAAGACTGTGTGGGGGATCATTGACTTGTTGACATCAGCCATTCTGAATACTTCTGTCCAAATATTGTTATTATTTGATTAAAATGACACCTTTAGTAAAATCATTAAATTTATAGACCCTTCAGGGTAGAAGAATAAAGAGTTAAGTAGCAATTACATATATAACATCAAGCTATAATCTTATCTTATCTTATATACAAATCTTTAGAGACGAAAACAAAACCTAATAAAATACTCAGGAAAACATAAAGATAAAGGCACATTTCTTGTTCCATTTGCTAGGACAAATTTTTACAAAAGCTCCTTCTTCCCTAATGCTATTAGAGCATGAGCAAGTTGGGGGATGTCTAGTTAACGAAAGGCGAGATTTATAGTTCTTTGGAGTTTGTCGTAAGGACCTAACATTATTCGAAATACATGTCCAGATGCCAAGCTGTCATGTTTGCAACTCTTTCAGTGATTAAAGGTAAGGTATGTTTACCTATAGAGCTTTCAAACCGAATCTTGATAAATATCTTTTTTTAATCTATATTATAAGTTGTTGTGGGCTACTATTTTATCTGGCTTCACTTCTATCTCATTAATTACTTGTAAAATGTTTGTTTTACATGTTTCGGATGTCCCTTCAGAGTTGAAGATAGTTTACTTCCAAGTCCAAACCTCCCGCAGGACGACGGGGGATGGGAGCGGGCAGGGTTTGAACCCTCGACCGTCGATAAATCTGAACGACAGTCCAGCGCGCAAACCGCACGACCAGGCAGCCATCCTTACTTCTCATTAGCCACAGATGTTAATATGTTAATAATACACTTGATAACGACTTTTACTGTTGCAAATGACACATTTATTTATAACCGGAAAGTCCGTTTAGTCTTCATATATGCCGCTACTTATCTCACTATCATCTGTAACAACCTACTTCTATACTATCGCCATGTTGCTCTGCTTGTTCGCCTAGTCTACTGCGTCATTTGTCTGTCTCACTACGTCACTACTTCTACCGTCGCTAAAAATAGTACCCAATATATTTGTCTAACAAAACTAACCTACTCTCTAAACTAGTACATAACAAAGTGCAAAATATCACTGATTGATTATGTACCTATGTCTCAAGAGGTCTAATCAACTGTCGTACGGATTCGCATGAAATTTCTTAAACAGGTTCCTTTTACCTCATAGGTGCTTGCTAAAAAACTATTTTGACAGATTCTCAGCCAGAACGCCGCAATTTGCAAAAAAAAAAAAAAAAAAAAAAACGCAATCTTTCTAGTACATTTCTGGATTTCCCCAAAAGACCCACTCTATATATAATGCATAAATATAAATGTATAATAACACAAAATAAACGTCAGTATTTTTAAAGCATATTTTCTTTCCTTTTGCCTAAAAAAAGGGAATTGCAGCGAATGCGTAAGTACAAAGCTTATGA
The DNA here is from genome assembly GCF_947242115.1 of Biomphalaria glabrata. Taxonomy (NCBI): domain Eukaryota; kingdom Metazoa; phylum Mollusca; class Gastropoda; family Planorbidae; genus Biomphalaria; species Biomphalaria glabrata. The sequence continues at coordinate 38,781,578 of NC_074715.1, forward strand.
AAACAAAATCAATAATTCATTGGTGCGTATCTGGCCATTGAAGACACTTTCAAAAGGGAACTGATAAAAGCAAATTGATATTTTTTTTCGAGAACATGTGTGTGTGTATATGTGTGTGTGTGTGTGTGGGTGGGTGGAGAAAAAAAAAGACTATATGAAATGCAGATTCTGTAGAACTCCTGAATAAGAACTAGATGTGCATGAATACTAAATCTAGATTTATAAATCCGCCGCCTAACTTATATAAGACGAAATGACGTTTAGCACATTGATATTAATTCAAATTCGATCATACACATTAGAAGTGGAAAACACATCAGATAGTGCTAATCACATCACAGAGCAGTAAACACATCAGACAGTGTTAATCACATCACAGAGCAGTAAACACATCAGACAGTGCTAATCACATCACAGAGCACTAAACACATCAGGCAGTGCTAAACACATCACAGAGCAGTAAACACATCAGACATTGCTAAACACATCACAGAGCAGTAAACACATCAGACATTGCTAATCACATCACAGAGCAGTAAACACATCAGACAGTGCTAAAGACATCACAGAGCAGTAAACACATCAGGCAGTGCAAATCACATCACAGAGCAGTAAACACATCAGACAGTGCAAATCACATCACAGAGCAGTAAACACATCAGACAGTGCTAATCACATCACAGAGCAGTAAACACATCAGACAGTGCTAAACACATCACAGAGAAGTAAACACATCAGACATTGCTAAACACATCACAGAGCAGTAAACACATCAGACATTGCTAAACACATCACAGAGTAGTAAACACATCAGGCATTGCTAAACACATCACAGAGCAGTAAACACATCAGACAGTGCTAAACACATCACAGAGCAGTAAACACATCAGACATTGCTAAACACATCACAGAGCAGTAAACACATCAGACAGTGCTAATCACATCACAGAGCAGTAAACACATCAGACAGTGCTAATCACATCACAGAGCAGTAAACACATCAGACAGTGCTAAACACATCACAGAGCAGTAAACACATCAAATATTGCTAAACACATCACTGAGCAGTAAACACATCAGACAGTGCTAAAGACATCACAGAGCAGTAAACACATCAGACAGTGCAAATCACATCACAGAGCAGTAAACACATCAGATAGTGCTAAACACATCACAGAGCAGTAAACACATCAGACAGTGCTAATCACATCACAGAGCAGTAAACACATCAGACAGTGCTAATCACATCACAGAGCAGTAAACACATCAAATATTGCTAAACACATCACAGAGCAGTAAACACATCAGACAGTGCTAAACACATTACAGAGCAGTAAACACATTAGACAGTGCTAAACACATCACAGAGCAGTAAACACATCAGACAGTGCTAATCACATCACAGAGCAGTAAACACATCAGACAGTGCTAATCACATCAGACAATAGTAAACACATTAAAAATGGTTTACACGTTAGAAGTTAAACACATCAATCAGCGGTAAACACATCAGTAATAAACACGTCACTAAGCAGTAAACACATCAGTAATAAACACGTCACTAAGCAGTAAACACGTCAGTAATAAACACGTCACTAAGCAGTAAACATATTACAACAGTGATAAACACATCACGTGATGTCAGACACAACTCTAGTCATTTTTGTAGGCCTTAAGATCTTACAGATACTGTCCTATTCTTCAGCCAGCGTTGTCAGCTCCGTAACATTTCACATTGGAATGGATGAGAATGTCCGGAACAAGTCTTCCTCCAGGGAACTGAAGGGAACTTGGAGGAAGAAAACATAAAGAATGGGAAGCCCCTTCATCATCGCCTATTCTTCCTTTCTGTTTGTATCTTTACTGACATTTTACTTGCAATAGATAGACGAAAACAATGTTTTTTTTATAAGCCTGTATTTGTATATTTGTGTAACTGAAAACTTCATTAGCTTCTGTTATTAGACAATTCTAATTCTTTTAAAAGTAATGTCGATATCATCAGACTTCTGTGGGTATTCGAGTTTAATGCACGACAATAGGCGCGTATTTTTTTCTTTAGTTAGAATGAAATGAATGGAAATTAGTACTTAGAGCCTACCTCATGAAAACACTCAAATCCTAATTTCGTCTGCTTGTTTGTTTGTTTGTCTGTCTGTTTTGAAATGTTCACGTTGTATTCTATTTGCATCATTATGTTTCGAGTCCAGTTTTGACATAATAATAATAATAATAATAATAATAATTTAATGTATAGAGCACTGTTAACAAACAAAATGTAGACTTAAGGCGCTGTGATAACATTACAAACATAAACATGAGAGCTTAATGGTCAAACTAATCTAGAAAAGTTTTTAAAAGATGAAGTAATTCTTCCCAACCCAATTTTGTCTCTCAATGCATACCAACAGCTTTCTGTAATATGATTGTTCCTACAAGTACTATACATTGATTCTTCAATCAATTCCTACTGTATGTTTAAATAACAGTAAACTAAATAGTCATATTTTATTTATCATTGAAAAATAAAGAAATACAAATGCTGATTATAGGGCGCGAACCCACGACATTCACGTTAATAGCACGATGTTCTATAGACTTTGTTAACCAACCATCTGCTAGAAAGCTGTTGGTATATGTATTGAAAGTGTAAGCTGTTGGTATACGTATTGAAAATGTAAGCTGTTGGTATACGTATTGAAAATGTAAGCTGTTGGTATATGTATTGAAAATGTAAGCTGTTGGTATATGTATTGAAAGTGTAAGCTGTTGGTATACGTATTGAAAATGTAAGATGTTGGTATATGTATTGAAAATGTAAGATGTTGGTATATGTATTGAAAATGTAAGCTGTTGGTATATGTATTGAAAGTGTAAGCTGTTGGTATACGTATTGAAAATGTAAGATGTTGGTATATGTATTGAAAATGTAAGATGTTGGTATATTTATTGAAAATGTAAGCTGTTGGTATATGTATTGAAAGTGTACGCTGTTGGTATATTTATTTAAAATGTAAGATGTTGGTATGCATTTTAAAAAATTTGATTGGGAAGTATTACTCCATCTGTTTTCATGACTAGATTTGAGGGACAGTAGAAAGTGATTTGAAGTTATTTAGATTTAACGTCAGGTCCAGCTTAACAGAATAAATAGCGCAGTCGCCCAATGCCCCATCCTACAATTTAAAACTTTAAAAAAATGAAGGCTTGATAAACAAGATTACAAAGAGAGTTTGTGTTACACAAACTCAGAGGCGGCCCCCGTCGAAGTCGGATCACTGTCGGATCTGCATATTCGCAAATAATATTCAAGAGGGGATTTAATTTTGATGTAAAATGTTTTACACGTTTCGGATGTTCCTTTAGAGTTGAAGATAATTACTTCCTAGTCCAAACCTCCCGCAGGACGACGGGGGATGGGAGCGGGCAGGGTTTGAACCCTGGGCCATCCATAAATCTGAACGACAGTCCAGCGCGCAAACCGCACGACCAGGCAGCCATCCGATGGTCAAAAGTAATAATGTTTCAAAGATTCATTTGCCGTAAATTTAAATTTAAATTTAATAAAAAATAGTAGATTAGTTTTAGTATATTAAAACATTACAATATTGATCAAAACGTTTGGAAATGAAAATCTACACTTTTTTTTACTCTTTAAGTTTAGAAATTGAAATTCTACATCTTAATCTAGTCTATTTTAGTCTAAACTAGATCTAGAAATCTAGATCTAGACTCTAAAATAATTTTAATTAGAATATAAATCCAGATCTAGATATACTGTAATAAAAATCTAGATCTAGTTTAAAAAATCTAGATTAGATCTAAATCAAGATATCATTCCTTTTTTAAACGCGAATCACATAACGAGGCTTAATAAACATTACTATGCCGAGTTCTTTTTTCATTTCGTTTGAAGAATTTATTCCATACTAGACATATGTTACCCGCGACCCGCGGGTCTTTATTTGCGCATTACTGTCGATATAGTCACTGAGAGTGTTTTGTAAACAATTAAACGAAATAATAATGTAATAAGTAAAGCGAATGTGTCAATGTAAAAATAGTGTGAATGAAGCTATCAAATCAAAATAGCTAATAGGCTTAAATCCATTTTTTAAAATTAAAACATTTGCTTTTGAATAATCTAGTGGATTGGATTTAGATGTATGTTAAACGTAGCTAATGATCCTTTCACGTTATTTCTCTTTCGCTACGAAAATAAAATTAGTTTTGCGAAAATGGTTTACCCGAAGTCGATACATTCTTATCTATTAAAAACGAAAAGAGAGATAGCTTTGTTAAATAAATGGGATTATAAAGTGAACAATTAAACGAAATAAATTTTAGTACGCGATTCATGAATGAATATAGATCTAGGCCTATCTCAACTCGGCTTCGCAGCTTTCGTAAGCGAATGTAGCTTTAGAAAACCAAATTTTAATGTTTATTTGATCAAAATATGAAATGAATGGACTTTAATTAATATATTTATGTGTTAAAGTATAAAACTATCTGTGCGAAGAGAAGTTTTATCATCTTAGAGTTGGATTAGAGTTTTAGATCTAGGGATGGTATTATAAAGTGAACAATTAAACGAAATAATTTTTAGTACGCGATTCATGAATGAATATAGATCTAGGCCTATCTCAACTTGGCTTCGCAGCTGTCGTAGACGAATGTAGCTTTAGAAAACCAAATTTGAATGTTTATTTGATCGAAATATGAAATGAATGGACTTTAATTAATATGTTTATGTGTTAAAGTATAAAACTATCTGTGCGAAGAGAAGTTTTATCATCTTAGAGTTGAATTAGAGTTTTAGATCTAGGGATGGGATTATAAAGTAAACAATTAAACGAATTAATTTTTAGTACGCGATTCATTACGGTATTGTCTAATGAAAGAATGTTCGTCAGGAAATCTGTAATCACAGATATAAGGAACTAATTAATGTAAAAAATGCTTTTGAAACACAAAATTGAAGGTTAATTTTATTATATAATGAAATTATTGGATCTTCTTTTGTATTTTCAAGTGTCAAAGTAAAAAACTATCTGCGCAAAGTGTATTTCTTAAAATTAGATCTAGGTCTAAATCCTTTCTATCTTTTCTCATGTCAACATTGTAGACATGGCCTAGATCCATAAAATACTTTAGCTGTAATAGAGTCGGACAACTTTATTTTTTTTGAGGGTCTTAAGTTTGTTTTAGGGCTACAATACATACACTACGGTCTAAGTTGGTACCCAAGGAACATTACTGCCTAGTTTTATCAAGATTGGTCAAGCGGTTTTGATGTCTTTAAGTAACATACATACATACATACATACATACATACATACATACCCCTCACATTCTACTTTATAATATAGATAACGTCAGAGGGAAAAAAAAACACTACGTCACACGGCCTAGCTAGACTAAAAATCGCCTTCATCTATAAGAGCCATTTATCGAGTGTTCATAGACTTTGGTGCACCGAGTGCGTTCTTTAAGCATTTCATTTAAAGAATTCATTCCATATGACGTCAAAGGAAAAAAAAACACTACGTCACACGGCCTAGCTATAAAAGAAATCGCAATCATCATTACGAGCCTTTTATCGAGTGTTCATAGACATTGGTGCACCGAGTGCGTTCTTTTAGCATTTTTTTTAAAGAATTCATTCCATATGACGTCAAAGGAAAAAAAACACTACGTCACAAGGCCTAGCTAGACTAAAAATCACCTTCATCAACACGAGCCATTTCTCGAGTGTTCATAGACATTGGTGCACCGAGTGCGTTCTTTTAGCATTTCATTTAAAGAATTCATTCCATGTGACGTCAAAGGAAAAAAAAATACGTCACACGGCTTAGTTAGAACGTCACACGGCTTAGTTAGACTAAAATATGTTTTCATTAATACAAGCAATTTTTTCGAGGGTTAATAGACATTGCTGCACCGAGTGCGTTCTTTTAACATTACATCTAAAGAGTCCATTCATATGACGTCAAAGAAAAAAAATTCCATTACCTCACAATAGGCTAGTACCGGTACCATAAAAAAAAATGTCTTTATTTACACGAGATATTTAACGAGGGTTCGTAGACATTGGTGCACTGAGTTCTAATAGAATTTATTTAAAAAGGATCAAAGCCGCATTGTTTTTGCGTTTTGTCTGTCAGTCGGTCTGTCCGTCATCTTGATATAAAAAAAAACAACTAAAAGTTATTAAAAATTGATTAACCTTTATTTTACGTTTCAAAACATCGCAATAATTTGTAGGTATGAACACAATTGAAAAGTTTATATAATAGATTGTTCCGGATGTTTGTATAAATAGTAAAAGAAAAAGAGAATTTCAGATAAATGTAATACCGTTAATTAATTTTTTTGGATGGTCTCGTATAAAAATTAGATGTACTACAGCCACGTGGAGAGATTTTCATACCTTACTTTGGTGTTTGGATTCTGTTTTCCTTAAAAATCGGAACATAATATTAACGATAATTAGATTTTTTAATGTTTTAGGTAGAAAGTTAAATGTACTGTAAGAGAGTAGTGAGTTAAAATATTTTTCATAAAAATCCGTAAAAACATTATTTCGTAAATGAGAAGATTATTTGTTTATTAATTAGAAGAGGGAGTTCAAACAATTATTTGGCGTTAGTAGATTTTTAAATAAATTCGGAAATTTGTGGCGACGATTTGTAAGAAACAAAATCCGGAACTTTCTTTATCGATTACAAAACTTCTATGTTATGTTTTACAAGAAAATTAAATGTCTAAAAAGTAATTTTCAGTAATCAATTCTAGTAAATTACTTTTTTTTAAAGCCTTATGCGATTTCAAAAAATCATTAGGCATAATTCATGGTTTATAAAAACAATATCCGGAACATTTTTACACTTAATGAAATATAAGTCAGTATAGAGATTTTGATTTAGCATTAATATGCTATTTACATAAAAAACGGAACAACATATTATTGATAATGTGTTTTTGCAACGTTTAAGCATGGAAATTGAATGTAATATAAATTAGAAGAGCAAACAAACATTTGTTGGGGTTGATTAGTTTTGCACAAAAAAATCCGGAACAATTAATTTTTAGATACTTAAAGCTATTGAGATGTTACTGGAGGAACATTAAAGTGTAAATCAGATTTTCAATAGCTTTTAGAGTTCTAGTTTTTTTAATCTAATCGTGACGGACAGACTGACCAACAGACAAAACGCACAAAAAGAATCTTCTTTTATTCGGATGGGGGCACTAAACGAAAAATAAATAAAATCTGATTTTTTAAAAAAGTTTAAGGAATTGGTTTAGCACCTGACCATATAGCGACGTTACGCTACTGCACGAAAATCGCTGCATAGAAAGTCCATTAAAAAAAATGTGCGTGATATTTACATACAAAATGCATTATTAGCCTTTATAAACAAACAGAAATGTTTTCTTTTAATTTTAGCAGCTAGTTGACCAGAAAAAACATCTTTAACTATTATTTATATTTGTTGTAAACATTTCCTGTACATTTTAAAAATATATTTGACTTAGTGATACTGAAAATACACAAAAATTGTCCATCTTTGTTAGCATATTGTAACATTGCTTCCCTTACATTTACGTAATTGTTTTAGAATTGGTGTATTTTTATGAAAAAATCGCTTGCATAATTAATTTTATAAATTAAACGGTTTGCTTTTAGAAAACCAAAAGTAGCCGTTGCACCTAAACTTTTCAAGCCGCATTTAATGATGAAATAATATTTTTCATATCTCTTCTAGTTTTCGAGATCTGAGTGTGACAGACGGACAGACGGACAGACGGACAGAAGGACAGAAGGACAGACGGACAGACGGACATTTTGCACAAACCTAATAGCGGCTTTTTCCCCTTACGGGGGCCGCTAAAAAAAACGAAAATGGAGGTCAAATGTGCAAATACTCTATTGTTTCATTACAATGAAGAATTAATAAAATTTATTTTCATTAACACTTTTCAAGAAGGCCTAAACTAAATTCCAGCCAAGTGCCTCATCTTTACTCAAAACCGGCCCTGCTTAGCGCAAGACAGACGCACTGCTACTCTGATGATTCCTCCGTCCAAACTCCAACTGAACTACGCCACTGACCTAGAGAAAGAGTTAAAGTGTCGCCTGCTGGCGTTGGCCTGTAACTGTGACACAAAATCTCACAGAAAAGTCACACAAGTGTCAAACAAGAATAAATAGCTATCAGCCTCAAACACACACACAGCACACGGAGGCGTGTGCAACAGAGATGTCACAGAGATAAAGTGCGACAAGACCTCCCACAAAGATTATCAATAAATATGTTCCCCCCCCCCTTTACTTCTTGCTTCCAATTCCCCCCAAACCTTAAAGCATTTATCGATCTCTCTGAAAAGCCTTTGGAACTCCCCCCCCCCTCCTGCCCCCCATCCTCTCTACTATTATCATTGCCTGACGTCTCTCTACTGCAGCAACAAAAACAAAAAAATACAAAACAAAAGAAGAAATAAAATAAAAAAAGACGGAAGAATGTTAATGAGGTTCGACATTAGGGCCGTGTATTAGAAAATTGCGGTGGGTTGTTGACAGAAGACTCGAGTCAGGGACAACTAAACCGCTGTAGGCGTATTATATTTTAACTTATAAAACTTAACTTGTATAACGGGAACAAATACTAAGTACAGCTTTTTTTTTTCAATATAGACAAATTTCACTTAAGATGAAGGAAATAAACTGATATTTAAACAAATCCAAATCACAATAAAAACACATTCTTACAGTCTGGCATTCTGGAGTCTTTTGGCGTACGTAGCACAACGAACGACAGCGCCGACTTTCTTGCAGCACTCTACAAAACTAACAAGGTTTCCCATATTACCTTATAAAAACACACACAAACACACACATTCCATAACATTACAATAGCACAGCGCAGGACGGACTACTGCGGCGTTGGTTCATATTTCGCATGGCTCGGGCCAGACCTCGGCTAACGGTGCCCCATCTGGGAAAAGGAAGAGGAAGCCGTGTCTCATATTCTTTTTGACTGTCCCAGACTTTCCGATTTTCATCTCGACAGGTCTGGGAAGTCACAAGTTCTTGACCTGACGGGACATATGTGCATAACGCACAACAGCAGGTCCAGGGCTTTCGAAAGAGAACATTTTCGCCTCTCAGATCCTCACTTAAATTGGGTTTGATTATGATGATGCCTCATGTGGATGAAGCTGGTTTTTAATGAATGTCTTTTACACGTGTAGTGGTCTCTGCCTGATAGTGTGTACATTGTAATCTGATTGACATCAAAGTGGTAGAGCTAGTGATCAAACGAAACGTTGATGGTAGCTTAGTGTGTAAAGTGTCAAATTTCTTTAAATTGTCTTCGAACTTGGTCCAGGATTGGTCAAGTTAAGATTGAAACATTATTATACTCCCCTGCTCATATAGATATATAGATATGAAATAAGTTTTTTTTTAAATTTAACATAAAGATCAAATCAAAGTCACTACTTGTATTTCATTAAAATCTAAAATTCGATTCTACTGGGTACTATAAACTTAAAGGTAATCATAGTTAAAAGGCTTGTCTTCGAGTTCAAAGTTTAAGTAGTGCGACCTACATATTTTGCCACAATTACCATAGCCATAACCATTGTCCGCCGGTGGTCGATTTTCAAAGTAAAGATAAGAAACTTTCTTTTTGATTTTTTTGATCCGGTTCACGTTCATTAAGCAATAAAACAGGAGAAGAAGAGAAAGCAATATAGAGAAGTATGTAGGCGACATAGTGGAATCTTATGAACAACGTAAGAAAACTTGATATAAAAATATCACTAACTATTGAGCGAGCATGTTTTTTTTAATAAGCCCCCCCTCAACACGCCTCCCTACCCCTTTTTTTTTTTAAAATTACATCTTTTCAGACAATCTGTTCTATGTCTATAATATAGAATTTAAAAAAAAAATCAAAATCAGTAGAAAAAAAAAAATAAATGAGATGTTGAAGAAAGGAGTGAAACGCTGTTGAATATGAAATGTGTTTTGTTGTTACTAAAGATTAGGAAGCGGCGAATGTTGACTAGAAGAGGGAGATTCATTAGCATTCAAAAGAGTTTGTGTAATTAAAGATTTCAAAAAAAGTTAAAGCTAAACAAAGTTCCAGAGAAAGAGAGAGAGACACACAAAGTTCCAGAGAAAGAGAGAGACACACACAAAGTTCCAGAGAAAGAGAGACACACACAAAGAGAGAGAGAGAGAAAGAGAGAGAGAGAGAAAGAGAGAGAGAGAGAAAGAGAGAGAGACAAAGAGAGCGAGAGAGAAAGAGAGAGAGAGAGAAAGAGAGAGACAAAGAGAGAGAGAGAGGGAAGAAAGAGAGAGAGAAACAAAGAGAGAGAGAGAGAGACAGACAGAGAGAGAGAGAAAGAGAGAGAGACAAAGAGAGCGAGAGAGAAAGAGAGAGAGAAAGAGAGAGAGAAAGAAAGAGAGAGTTAAAGAGAGAGAGAGAGAGGGAAAGAGAGAGATAGAAAGAGACACACACACACATTCAAGAGAGACGGACGATCGATAGGACGTGAAAACAAATGGTGTTGAAACAATGATGATAAAAAAAAAACACAGCTCACAGACAACAACATCTCCATCTTGTTGATGAGCGGCTTTAGACTGCAACATTAACAGCGCCCTTCATTAAGCACCCTTCCTCTCTCTCTCTCTCTCTCTCTCTCTCTCTCTCTCCCTCTCTCTCTCATGTCTAAATACACACACTCTCTCTCTCTCATGTATAAATACACATACACAGAGAGAGACACATGAACAAATCCTTCCATTATCTGAACCCATCTATTTTTTTTTGCTCTTGATTTGACTGAAAACCTTACTCCAAGGCATGCCTTCTTCAGCCCCGCCTCGGCCACATTCTGAGAGGTAAAATGCAGATTACGGAGGGGATAGGATAGAGAAGGAGAGGGCATTTGTATCCTGGCAGCGGGTGTGATGTGTCCTATTGGCTTGGGTGGCAATGTATACAAATCTTGGCCTTACAGGTTGGCCCTGGACTATAAATTATCTTTCAGTCTCCCCCCCCCCCCTTTTATTCTACTCCTTTGCTCAAAATATTGTTACTAAATGATGGTCATGATGGTACTTATCCAAACAATGATGTTTTGATGTGGTGAGAGCCCCACCCACCGAGCACGAGATAACAAAAATATTTACTTTTGTTGAAGAGCGTCAACGGAACTACTTTGTTGCTCCCACGCGTGTAAAGTGTGCGAGAGACTGAGAGTAAAGCGCCTAAACTTTGAAGAGACTTCCAAATCTTAAGTACATGTATGTTCAGAGGTTCTCTTCTGTAGGAATAATGTATTTCTGCAGTTCAGAATACTGATATTTTCTTGAGGGCGAGGCATCGATGGTACTCACGTTCCTCACCAGGAACCCAGGCTACAAGACTCGACCCTAGCGGAGCCCTCTCAATTCATAATAATGCGGGCTCCCACTGCGAATTTCTTACGACCGCTACACTCCAAAGTCCAGACCCGCAACTAGATTATAAGCAAGTTTCACGAGAGACAGAGCCTGGAGAAATACGAGAAGAGTATTTGAAGGTAGATTTAAAACAAACGTAGCTATATTTGTCAAATATTGAAAGAGGTGACTTGATTAAAACTTAGCGTAATTCCTTTATCCTTAATCTAAATACCCATTAGAACCATTTAGCCATTTACCTTTTATTGAGTGAGAGCGACGTTCTATTTTGTAATATGAACAGTTCAGAACACTTTCTGTTTCTGTTACTACAGATAAAACTCTACAGTTACGTGTTCCACTTTACAATTATAGACAAATAAAAGTGTTTGTCTCATTATCTCTGCTTGAACATATTCTATGACACTAAATCACCAGCATACATTCGTTAACAAAGATTGTTTAAAAAATGCATTCTGCACTTGCATTGTTTATAGGTTTAGTTATTTTTTTCTTCAAGAGTTATCGTTCCTGTCCTTGTGTCAGGATGACATTCACTTTGTTTTAACATAACTTGATCTGTGCTCATTAGCTGCGCCATTAAAGAAAACAAACCAACGCACACTTTCGTGTCACGAATGTCTTATTGCAGTGATGAACAAATCTATTACTAAGTTTACTTTTGTTTTGCTTATGTGTTTCGGAAGATGATTACATCCGAGCCCGAACCTCAAGGCAGTAGGGGATGGCAGTGGTCAGTATTCGAACACTGGACCATCTTGATGACGGGATGGCTGACTGGTCGTGCAGTATGTGCGCTGGATTGTCATTCAGTCGTCTCCATGTTCTCGAGTTCATACCCCAGTCGTCCTGCAGAAGGTTTGGTCTAGGATGTAGACCTTCAAGTCTGAAGTAACATCCGATAAAAGTAAAACAAAACAATCCGAATGACCAGGTGTACAGGCAGCTACTATTTAGACTCCTTAGATAATCAAAGACTATTAATACCCAAGGTAATAAAATACTTTATCTTCCTTGATAATCGCAGACTATTGCTACCTTAGGTAACCAAATTTCTACCTTAAATAATTGTTATGGAGTGTATGTACTTATTTAAGATGTAAGCAAGAGTAAAGGTGGGCGGATGGTTTGGATGTTCAGTCTGAATATAGTCTGATGAAATCACGTAATGGTCTGTCGTAGTTCCAAATAAATAGGGGTCTGAACGTTGAAGATAGAAGAAGCGAGACATGTCAGACATATATTTCTATTTAATCGAGTACTACTTTATTGAAATTGTTCAAGATCCTGTTGAACTTGTGTGTTTCTACCTACCTCTATATTCAGGTGGAGAAGCTGTGTAAAAGTCATAGCCCTCACTCCCCTTTCAGTTTTGTTTCAAAAGAAGCTTGTTAAAGTTTACTTCCAGTTCTACGTCAAGACTATTCTAGCTGTTGTAAGAGCTATTGGGAGCTACAAACCAACTCCGGGGTATCGACGGTAATCAAAGACTATTTGGGCGATCAAATACTTTTGCTACATTAGATAGTCAAATACTATTGTCACCTTAGATAATAAAAGACTGTTTCTACCATAGTATTCAAAGTCTATTGCTACTATAGGTAATCAAAGACTAATTGCTACTATAGGTAATCAAAGACTATTGCTACTATAGGTAATCAAAGACTATTGCTACTATAGGTAATCAAAGACTATTGCTAGCTTAGGACGTCGTGTCATTGAGACTACCTTGTAATGTCTTAGTTCCTTACCAAAGATGAACACAATCTCATTTACCATTAAGTCAACGATGGTTTTGGACTCCGAAATTCGCTGTAAAAAAAACTGCTTAAACTCATGGCTTGAGAAGTTTGAACCTATTGCAATCGTTGACTTTTGCATCAGGTGTTCAATAAATGGAAGTTTGGAGTATCAAGCATAGTGTTTGTACTCAACAGGCAAACAAAATTTGAACAGACCGGGTACTTGAAAATGAGAAGGTCTCACCTGGAAGCTCTGGCTTCGGCCTTGATTTCTAGACCGACCCTGTTAGATATCAAGGCCCCCGGAAAAAAAAAACAGGACTAACGAATGTGGATCTCCTTTAAACAGTTACAGACATAAAGATTCCTTTCATTTCAGACTGATCTAGGGAGGTTTACGTTTCCTAGGACTTAATGTAAATTCTAGTGACAATCAGCAAAAGAGGGCAGCAAAGATTACGATTACTGAGAAAACTGTCCTCGTTTAATGTTAATGAAAAGGCCTTGGCTATGTTTTCACATTTGCAATATTTTAAGTTTTAATATGACTGCCTGGTGTTGCACTCTGAGCATTCAAAATAAAAATAAACTCCGTAGAATCCTAAATGCTGCTGGTAAAATCATTGGCAAAAAACAAATGCCATTTGGGCAGCTGTTTGAGACAAACATCCATAAAAAAGCTAAAAAGATTATAGAAATAAAAAATCACCCATTGGGTCAGGATTTTTTTATTTTACCATCACAAAAGAGATACAAGACACCGATAGCAAAGACAAACAGACACAAACACTCTTTTGTTCCCCTGGCAATCAAATCATTAAATAGAAACAATTTGATATACACTTTTCACATGTAAATTATGAGTGAGTCTGGTGTGAATGTACATTTTGTTTTTTTTTCTAGTTACAATGTTTTGTTTGGTGTAATGCACAAATTGTAAGACGAATTTCCTTACGGACAATAAAGATTATTATTATTCATTTCCACGTTTTACTTTGAAAGCTGCTTAAATGATTTTTTTCAAAGTTTAATAGACTGCTTTGAAAAGAATGTCATATGACATTATAAACTGGATTTGAACACTGACCAATAATACCTTTTGTTCAGAGACAGGAATTAAAGCTTAAACCTAGTAATGGTGGCTAATAGAATTCACGAAGTGACGCTTTTAGACAGAATAATCCCTTTACACCAGTACCTGGAACTAGGGAGTAAGCTTGTGGATTTACAGCTCGCGTCACGAGAAGGTAATTAGCGAACAGGCTTGGCTGGATGTAGCGAAGTGCGTTTTTGTTTGAATCACATTTTATTGGCCTATGTGCAGCATTAGTAACGCATTCCCATTTTGATAGAAATGACTTTCAATATTATTGCCTCGCAATCGATGGTTTATATTTTGATAATCGCTTATTTCGAATAGAAAAGAAAAGAATAATGTAAGGTAATGAACTGGATCATATATTTTTATTTTAGGGGAACATTAGGATTAGAAGAATGTACATACCGTATCATACCTGCATCTATTGAGCTATTATTAATTTTCGAAATACATTCTGTATATAATCTTCAGAATATTTGAGAATACACAAACCTCATTCTCCATTCAATATCAATCACATTTGTCGATGTTAAAGTATGTTTCTATATTTTAAATAAACAAATATCAACATATTACCAGGTCTAGATCTATATCATTTGAATATGCAGTATAGACCTTCATTAGAATAACTGTTTCTCAAACAGACCTCAGGTCTGATTATTTCATCTAAGAACTCACTAATGATGTCCCTTACTAATTGTACAATGAAATAGGGAGCCTTTGTTTCTAATAACAATAATCAAAGTCGAAATATAAATTTGGAAAATCGATGCGACCCATTGAATATTTGGCCTTCGTGTTCAATTGATTTTCCTTTAAAAACAAAAATTGGAAACACAGAAAGCTTTAAGGTTTTCAAAACAAACAAATGGAACAAAAGTTGTGTGTTGAGTAAGACAAACGTGTAGATTGAAACATCATGTCTAATTCTCTAACAATCTTTGATCATTTATAGACCAAAAAATAAAAAAAACTAATAAGAACCAGGAAATGGGCATTAACTGGAAATAATGTAGGCAGACAAAGACCATAGCATTGAATCAATCAATCGTTTAAACGTTTTCTTTAGCGGAACACTTTCCATTTCAGAAGAATAACCAAACCCTTTTCTTGTTTTTAAAGTCATAGTATTTCCCATTTGTTAAAAAAACAAGTTAAAGTTTATCTAAAGGGTACAACTCCACATTCACAGCCATGTCTATCAATGTTGAAAGATTTATGTTCACTTTTCGATATCAATTTTTTTTGTATTAATTACCATTATTTAATGAACTAATTGGTTATGTTTTTATTGATTCCTGTTTTGTTAGAAACAATTAATAATTGAGCAAAGTTTCAACTTAATCAGAGAATGGGAACCAGGAGAAGTCACGTGCTCCTAATGTATACCCGACAGACAGACAGACAGACAGAGTGAGTTGATGTAAGCTTTGTATAATAATAATTGTTAACCTATAGCCTAAGTTTAGATATTTTTTTCAAGCAAAAAACTTTAATAAATTATACCGACTTAAGCATCAGAAAGCTTGATATCTAATAATTTTGATGCTATTTGTTTTCTTGAAGAGCTTATCAGGTACGAAATTAATAAGCTCAATTCTAACATAGGGTGTGGGATCCAGCTGCCTGATTTTAGTTGTATGGTTTTTGACTTTGTTGCAACATATTTTTTTTTTTGTAAAAACATGCTACTCACAAAACGGTTTTGGAAAAAGAAATAAAACAACATTAAATCTTTGTCTCCTGAATGACGATACCAGCGTTGATTCCACCAGAATATGGTAAATAATTACGGAGAGAAAGAGTTGTTTTTAGATATTAAGGTAGGCTACTGTTGGGGAACACAGCTTGGGGAACACTATTCTAATGTAGCCCAGTTCACACTGGCTATTCACATAATGAGTAGTTCCATATGAGAGAGAGAGAGAGAGAGAGAATTAGAGATAGAGAGAATAAAAATAGAGGGAGAGAAAAATTTTTATTTTCTTTTCAATATTTATTTTATTCGCTTCACAGAGTTGAGAAAATGCTAATATTTAACGAGCCACTTTAAGGGCATCATTAATAAGTCAAAGATACTTTGAATAGAAAAACATACTTTTTAACCAGGGGCGATCTGGCTATATAGGAATTTGGGGAAAATGTAAAGATGGATTGCCACTTGAGGGTCTACACACATTTAATTTATGAGGACAGGTATGATGATTATCAGATAACGTACGATATCGGGCCGGGTAGTATGGTAACACCAGGGATGGTCTGCAATCCCCCCCCCCCCCCAGGTCTCCATTCATTCTGTTTCTTAAGACATGCGAAGCAATTAAAACATAAAATATCGCAAACATTTCAACTTGAGTAACTTGTTATCCATTCATCCATTGAAATATCCGCACATGAAAACAGCAGGTAACATATTAATGTGAGCATTTTTTGAGTCTCACCTGCAACCACCTACTAGCGCCCTCCTTCTTAGAATGTTTCCAGGTTAATGTATGTTTATCACCTGAAATTTAAGAGTGGATTCACCTCCTTGCCCTCAGCCATCCTTCTGGGACGTTCTCTCACCGCCATTACTGCTATGACTTCGTTTATTTATTAAGATTTTTTTTCTAAGGTAAAAGGTTAGAAAACATTGGACACATGGCCCCCACATCTGACAGGCGTCTGGCCTCCCCTGCCTACTTAGTCTGGTGTCTGGGCCCTTACTGAGGTACCTTGCCTACTCCGAAACCAGGTCATTCCTGAGTGCTCATTTGTTTGTGCTATGTAGCAAACATTCATTGGCTCTGATTTGAAAGCTGTCAACATTGCGTCATCAAAGAGAACTGGAAGACCTGGACTACCTCGAAAGATGATCACTTTGGACAGGGGAGAGAAATCTATTGGAACATCAAAAAGGAGGGAGCTTTTAAATCATTATTTCTTTTTAAATGATCGACAAGGAAATGAGAGTGAAAATGAAAATCTGGGTAGTTTTGACTTCTTTTAAATATGTTCAATATATATAAGACTAAGAAACGTCCTAACATTTTTTGTGTGACTCAGTACGCCCTATTAACTTCTATAAGACAGACACAGGGCCATCTATTTGAAACGCTCAACCAATGCCTTCGTTAGAAGATACTGTATTTATATTGCGTCTATTGGAATAAAATCCAATAAAATTATTATTGAATGTAATGGATAAAATTGTGCAGTTAATACATTCATTTATAATTTCTTAAAATACTTTTCTAAGAGTCACTATGGGCTCACCAAACAGACTAAACTAAAAACTAAATCTTTCTTGATCAGATTATTCATCTTTGATTGACATTTAATTCTCTTTAAATATCTAAAGCATGTTGACCTAAAAGACGCAAATACTTTGTTTTAGTCCCATGATGTAGACCAAGTCTGGCTATTATTGAGTTGCAAATGATTGCGAATCTAAGCGGTAGTTTTCTTAGATTTGAGGGCTGTCATATTGAAGTCCCGGAAACGTCTCGGATCTTTGTGAGACTTTAGAGCTTTCCCTGTCCTTCTAAGCACCTGATATTTATTGGACAAATTCAAAACAACAAAAGAGACAATTTTTTGAAAATTGTTGGGGTCATACTAATTAACGAAATGTAGGCCAAACTTGGAACACAATGATTCGTCCGATTCATACGACGAGTCTAAACAAAATAGATCACCGTATACCCAGAATGCAATGCAAGTGAAAGGTCAAGACAAAGGTGGAATAAAATGAAAGCACAAGAATATGTGCTCCCACCACAGCGACTCTTACACCAGTCTACCAGCTGATATATTTTCAGGGGGAAACAAAAAGAAATGAAGTCCTTTAGTGAGTAGATAAGAATAGGTATACGCTGGCAGACCTTACAAATAACCGCGAGACCATGATGCTAGTGTGGATTGTGTAGAACACGACAAAACTCACAGTCGGACAGCTGCGCTGAGTACGACACCTATCCCGTATGAGCGGTGACCACTTTGCCGAAATGCTTTTTCAGCGACCTTAAAGGAGGACTGTGTAACACTGTGCCAAAAAGAGGTATAAAAATCAACTTAAATGTTACTAGAATAGAGAAAGACAGCCTGCAGCAAATGCACCTAACTGAAACATCTGAGACCCAAAGAAAAGCCCATACCCTAGACATGTACTGAGGACGAATACGAATTTAAATATTATTATTATCAGTGACGAATTTTAGTAATTGGAGACATTGGGCAGGATTTTTGTGAAGGCTACTACCATGGGAGGCCGCAGGATTTTTGTGAAGGCTACTACCCTCGTCAAGTCTCGATAGAAATGTACTTAATACTAAATCTACAAGCGTGTTGTAGCCTTACAAAAATAAATACTCTCATTCCTCTTGGGTTCTTTTCTTTTATACGTTTATTTCAATAAAAGTATTTTACTTTTGAAAATGTGTAGATCCCCTTTAAAAGTAATGCCCAGGGAGTCCGCAGAGTCTAGCCCAGTCGTGAGTCCGGCCCTGATTATCATTATAAATGTTAGTTGTATCAGCCACATAGTGAAGTTTCAAAAGTGTGATTCTAATTTAAACTTCACTGGGCGGAGCTTCGTAGTGTCGGAGAGAGCAGTAAAGTTTGCATTGACTTCATTATTATCTTCTAAAGGAGTCACATTCGCGACACGAGCTACCAGTTGTAGTTTCACAGAAACAAGGAAACCACGAACATTTAATGAAGTAGTTTGAATTGTCTATATTCTCTATAACATCTTTACCGGGCTCGTATCTGTACCTTAGGCAGGGGCAAATAACTCTAGTCTAATATCTGAGATGAACAATACAAGAGTTTGTCTGCATAAAGTTTGTTACGAAGCAGTCTTCTTCTTGCTCCTCAAAGTTCCCATGTGTAATGTCTGAGTGATCTTATGACTAGTCCAATAGTTGAGATTAACTGCGCAGTAGTTTCCAGACAGGCAGCTCTCCACAAAGTTCCCATGTATTATGTCGATGTGATCTAAGGACTAGTCCAATAGTTGAGATGAACTGCGCAGGAGTTTCCAGACAGGCAGCTCTCCTCATAGCATTTCTCCTAAAGGAAAGGGGGGGGGGTATTGGGGCCAGTGTCTTGTCTTGATGAAGAAAGCAGTTTTGAAGGACATGGTCGGCATTCTGATGACACTCAGCAATGGCTAATTTCACTGGTTCCAATTTTCAGCTTCTGAAATATATGTAGTCGCATTCTGTTGTGTTCGGTTCTGAGAAGAAAAATGATAACTAGGAGTTTTCTGGAGCCAGTGGCCGGAGTGTTGATACACTCTGCAAGCTTGAAGGAAGTTGTCTTCCTTCTCAGGTGTCAGCACAAAGTGTCATGAATCGCTGACTCCTTATTGAAATCTTCAACAACATGTGTTGTGGTAATGGTATTCTGCTGGGTCATGTGATAAAGAAAAAAAATGATTTTTTTGATTCTGCCAAATCTCAAATCAGTTCTGAATCCTCCTGTCATGGGAGTCTCTTAGTTTAGAAATGAGACGGCTACTTTTTCATCTTCAAGTTTCTTTCACCAAAAATCACAATTTACATAACAGGGTCAGACATTGTGTAGACCAGAGTTAACCTCCTTAGTAAAAAAAATGTCTTTTCGACAGCGCTGACAGTGAATGCTGGGGGGAGAGAGAGAAGGGGCGGCTCGGACGATAGATCTATCTGGAGTAGCTGGAGTGTCCATTATGTGCATTTCTGTAGAACGTGTGAGAGAACAAGAATGTGTGCGTGTGAGTATGTGTATGCGTGAGAGAGAGAGAGACTGTGTGTGTGTGAGAGAGAGAGAGTGTGTGTGTGTGTGTGAGAGAGAGAGAGAGAGAGTTTCCTTGAACCCTCTTCGACGACATCTAACCAATGTGTATAGAGAGCAATGCATTTAGATTGGAATATTGACCTACTAGTCCCAGCTTGTAATCTGACTGCGGTAAAGAAAGGTTGGTCATAAAGACTTTGATGGGATAAATTGATGGGGATAATAGCCATTAGATGCCTTTCTTACACAACTGTATTGATATGGTCTCTGACGTGAACAATGACATGGTCTGGGGATATTGACTTCATTAGTTCTCCAAACATTCCAAGAAAAATCCTTTAATGTCTTTTTTGTTGTTGTTGTTACTTAATAAGCTTTCTAGAAAAAAGCCACTTATAAAGCATTATAGTCGTTTGTACTAGTTTATAAGAGAGCCATTGTTGAATTTTGATGTGATTTGTAGTTTGTCGATATACAAAGAAAAAAAAAGATTACAAAGATAGTTTATGTGGAAACAAACTCCGAATTGGCCCTCGAAGTGATCCACTCCAACAGGTAAAAAGGCACGCTTTATATGTTTAGCAGGAACTATGAACTACAAACTATTGTCAGCTACAGACCTATCTCCGCAAATAGACTTATCGAAAGTCTTGCCAATATCATTAGTCCGACTGACGACTTGATACCACAACGTAAGGCGATTTATTAATGTACTATTTCTCGTATCAAAATGAAACTTTGCACAATTATTCAATGGCATAGACAATGTGTGATCAATAAAAAAACCATTAACCAATTAGTCAATTAATTACTGGTAATTAGTTATTTTGTTTGAGTCCAACAAGGGAAATTAATCATTGAGAATTCACAAATATGGCTTATAATGTAGGGTTTGGTCCCCTTAGATAGTTGTAAACATTATTTCTCCCACAACCATTTTCAGATCAAGTTGAAAATTGAAACATTTATTATTGTATCTAACAAAACATGAATTTAGTCAAGTAATTATTTGGTAATTATTATTTTATTTGATGTGTTATGACATGATTAGGAATTAGTTATTTGTTTCGGGAATAAGGGGAAAGTTTTAATTAGCGACAAGTGACGTGACAGATCTTTAAAAAATAAGAACGCTCTAAGTGACGCTAAAAGGAAGACGCTTCTTGTAGAGTAGTAGACTTGAGTACGACATAATTGACATCGGACGATTCCCTTCTTGAGTATTAAATATCTTTATAGAACAACATATCAGCGTCGACTACATATTTGATTGTTTCGGCCTTTCGCCGGTGTTACTGAAGTAGTTTAGTTCAGCGTTACTTCCAGTCAGATCTACACTAGACATATTGTCAAGAATCAACACCGTGCGGAAGCCTTAACAATGTCGAATAAAGGAAATGACTTCTACATTATTGAGAGATATAGATGTAAGTGTGAATCTCTCTCTCTCTCTCTCTCTCTTTTCAAACAAATGAAAAGACGTTCTGTGTAAAAGCAAGTTTCTCTACCAGAAGTTCACGACTCCGAAACATTAGTTACGGTTGATGACTTGTATTTTTTAAATTCAACATTTATAATGACAGGTCAAGTTTATATAATTATTAAAGTGAGATGCATGTATTATGTTAGGTCTAAGATGTAAGATCAAACTCATGCATTAAGTTAGGTCAGTGACATAGACAAGATATGAATCAATAATATTGATTCACGTAAGGCCAGTGTCATATATAATGTCTATGACATGCATTATGTAAGATCATTGACATGACTACAGAAACATGTATTGTATAATTTCAGAGGCATGTACTATAAACCCTACATTCAAACAGGACATTTTTGTGAATGTAGACTTGTGCGTGTGTGTGAGAGAGAGACAGAGAAAGAAACAGAGAGAGAGAGAGACAGAGAGAGAGAGATGTTGGAGAGTATGTGTTCACATTGAACTCGACAATTTTCCAGACCTCATCAAAAATGGGCCGGCCTCATGGGGCGTTTTGCAAACGTTTATAGACAAAATACACACATTGCGCGACGCATTTGACGTACCGCAGGAGTCTCACACACGTCATACATTATTCAGGGACTGACTGTTTACCGTCGCACGAACACCTTATCCCTCCCCCCGCTGCCTTCAGCAACACCCCCAATAAAGTCACTCTTTAACATCAAACCCCCCCCCCCCTGCTACATTTCTACATCAACTTAACCCCTCCCCCTTTCATGCATGCAGTGGGCCTGAGAGGGCGCTGGTTCGTGCAGGAAGTCATATATTTTAGATCAGTCCTATTGCTGCACTGCGCAAGGAGCGCACCCACATTCTCTTTGTGGATCTCTTTGTCGCTAACACATTCACGCGCAAAAAACAAAAAAGGATTCCCCCACCCCTTCCCACCTTCTGACGCCACAGCCACCTCAAAATACTTTGTGTCCACTCGAGATTGTGGACGGATAAACAGAAATCCGCAGCACCGTCGCGCGTCATAGTTGACCCTACAAAACAGTTTCCAATGATTGGCTTATTATTATATCGTTTTTTTTTTCTCATGTTTGCTCTCTGAAACAGCATAGGCTGGTCAAATGTGTCCGAGTCCCAGGAGAAACAAATATCACCAATGAACATGTCAGAGGGAGAAAAAAAAACAGTATTGGAAACAATATAACATTCTACGTGGAGTGGTGGCCAAGTGGTATAGCGCTTGGCTTCCAAACCAAGGAGGTCTCGAGTTCGAATCTAGGTGAAGACTGGAATTTTGAACTTTGGGATTTTTAGGACACTCCGGAGTCCAGGCGAGACCAGTCGTTAGAGTAGGGCCGAAACACTGAATACAAAAATGATAAGATGTTTCAAATCATTGTTTGGCATCGCCATTTATATAATGAACAAATAGAAGCTTTACACACACACACACACACACACACACAAATACACACAAATGCCAAAACAACAGGAGACAATTAAGTGACGCCACATCTTTTTGCAATAATAATTTGGACATCAAATGCTTTCAAGCTGAATAAAACACATGACAACAGTCACAAAAACAGCAAAACACATTGTTTACAAAGACAGCAAGACACATTGTTGATTAGTAGGATCCAGAACTTTTAGCGGGGGGTGGGGGATCCCTATAGTGGAAAATATGATTTTTATGTTAGTTAAAGTGTTGGTGGAGAGGGGTTAGGCTCTCGATCCTCCCCCCTCAGACCAACCAGTGATTCTCGAGGATGTCAATGACAGTAAGCCTGTCACACAACTTACTGATTCTAACAGGCCGAATCACCAAGACTGACAGAGATTCTGAGAGGCCGAATCACCAGCACTGACAGAGATTCTGAGAGGCCGAATCACCAGCACTGACAGAGATTCTGAGAGGCCGAATCACCAGCACTGACAGAGATTCTAAGAGGCCGAATCACCAGCACTGACAGAGATTCTGAGAGGCCGAATCACCAGCACTAACAGAGATTCTGAGAGGCCGAATCACCAGCACTGACAGAGATTCTGAGAGGCCGAATCACCAGCACTGACAGAGATTCTAAGAGGCCGAATCACCAGCACTGACAGAGATTCTAAGAGGCCTAATCACCAGCACTGACAGAGATTCTAAGAGGCCGAATCACCAAGACTGACAGAGATTCTGAGAGGCCGAATCACCAGCACTGACAGAGATTCTAAGAGGCCGAATCACCAGCACTGACAGAGATTCTAAGAGGCCGAATCACCAGCACTGACAGAGATTCTAAGAGGCCGAATCACCAGCACTGACAGAGATTCTAAGAGGCCGAATCACCAGCACTGACAGAGATTCTAAGAGGCCGAATCACCAGCACTGACAGAGATTCTGAGAGGCCGAATCACCAGCACTGACAGAGATTCTAAGAGGCCGAATCACCAGCACTGACAGAGATTCTGAGAGGCCGAATCACCAGCACTGACAGAGATTCTAAGAGGCCGAATCACCAGCACTGACAGAGATTCTAAGAGGCCGAATCACCAGCACTGACAGAGATTCTAAGAGGCCGAATCACCAGCACTGACAGAGATTCTAAGAGGCCGAATCACCAGCACTGACAGAGATTCTAAGAGGCCGAATCACCAGCACTGACAGAGATTCTGAGAGGCCGAATCACCAGCACTGACAGAGATTCTGAGAGGCCGAATCACCAGCACTGACAGAGATTCTAAGAGGCCGAATCACCAGCACTGACAGAGATTCTAAGAGGCCGAATCACCAGCACTGACAGAGATTCTAAGAGGCCGAATCACCAGCACTGACAGAGATTCTAAGAGGCCGAATCACCAGCACAGACAGAGATTCTGAGAGGCCGAATCACCAGCACTGACAGAGATTCTAAGAGGCCTAATCACCAGCACTGACAGAGATTCTGAGAGGCCGAATCACCAGCACTGACAGAGATTCTAAGAGGCCTAATCACCAGCACTGACAGAGATTCTAAGAGGCCGAATCACCAAGACTGACAGAGATTCTGAGAGGCCGAATCACCAGCACTGACAGAGATTCTAAGAGGCCGAATCACCAGCACTGACAGAGATTCTAAGAGGCCGAATCACCAGCACTGACAGAGATTCTAAGAGGCCGAATCACCAGCACTGACAGAGATTCTGAGAGGCCGAATCACCAGCACTGACAGAGATTCTAAGAGGCCGAATCACCAGCACTGACAGAGATTCTGAGAGGCCGAATCACCAGCACTGACAGAGATTCTAAGAGGCCGAATCACCAGCACTGACAGAGATTCTAAGAGGCCGAATCACCAGCACTGACAGAGATTCTAAGAGGCCGAATCACCAGCACTGACAGAGATTCTAAGAGGCCGAATCACCAGCACTGACAGAGATTCTAAGAGGCCGAATCACCAGCACTGACAGAGATTCTGAGAGGCCGAATCACCAGCACTGACAGAGATTCTGAGAGGCCGAATCACCAGCACTGACAGAGATTCTAAGAGGCCGAATCACCAGCACTGACAGAGATTCTAAGAGGCCGAATCACCAGCACTGACAGAGATTCTAAGAGGCCGAATCACCAGCACTGACAGAGATTCTAAGAGGCCGAATCACCAGCACAGACAGAGATTCTGAGAGGCCGAATCACCAGCACTGACAGAGATTCTAAGAGGCCTAATCACCAGCACTGACAGAGATTCTGAGAGGCCGAATCACCAGCACTAACAGAGATTCTGAGAGGCCGAATCACCAGCACTGACAGAGATTCTGAGAGGCCGAATCACCAGCACTGACAGAGATTCTAAGAGGCCGAATCACCAGCACTGACAGAGATTCTAAGAGGCCTAATCACCAGCACTGACAGAGATTCTAAGAGGCCGAATCACCAAGACTGACAGAGATTCTGAGAGGCCGAATCACCAGCACTGGCAGAGATTCTAAGAGGCCGAATCACCAGCACTGACAGAGATTCTAAGAGGCCGAATCACCAGCACTGACAGAGATTCTAAGAGGCCGAATCACCAGCACTGACAGAGATTCTAAGAGGCCGAATCACCAGCACTGACAGAGATTCTGAGAGGCCGATTCACCAGCACTGACAGAGATTCTAAGAGGCCGAATCACCAGCACTGACAGAGATTCTGAGAGGCCGAATCACCAGCACTGACAGAGATTCTAAGAGGCCGAATCACCAGCACTGACAGAGATTCTAAGAGGCCGAATCACCAGCACTGACAGAGATTCTGAGAGGCCGAATCACCAGCACTGACAGAGATTCTAAGAGGCCGAATCACCAGCACTGACAGAGATTCTAAGAGGCCGAATCACCAGCACTGACAGAGATTCTGAGAGGCCGAATCACCAGCACTGACAGAGATTCTGAGAGGCCGAATCACCAGCACTGACAGAGATTCTAAGAGGCCGAATCACCAGCACTGACAGAGATTCTAAGAGGCCGAATCACCAGCACTGACAGAGATTCTAAGAGGCCGAATCACCAGCACTGACAGAGATTCTAAGAGGCCGAATCACCAGCACAGACAGAGATTCTGAGAGGCCGAATCACCAGCACTGACAGAGATTCTAAGAGGCCTAATCACCAGCACTGACAGAGATTCTAAGAGGCCGAATCACCAAGACTGACAGAGATTCTGAGAGGCCGAATCACCAGCACTGACAGAGATTCTAAGAGGCCGAATCACCAAGACTGACAGAGATTCTGAGAGGCCGAATCACCAGCACTGACAGAGATTCTAAGAGGCCGAATCACCAGCACTGACAGAGATTCTGAGAGGCCGAATCACCAGCACTAACAGAGATTCTGAGAGGCCGAATCACCAGCACTGACAGAGATTCTAAGAGGCCGAATCACCAGCACTAACAGAGATTCTGAGAGGCCGAATCACCAGCTCTGACAGAGATTCTGAGAGGCCGAATCACCAGCGCTCACAGAGATTCTAAGAGGCCGAATCACCAGCACTGACAGAGATTCTAAGAGGCCGAATCACCAGCACTGACAGAGATTCTAAGAGGCCGAATCACCAAGACTGACAGAGATTCTAAGAGGCCGAATCACCAGCACTGACAGAGATTCTAAGAGGCCGAATCACCAGCACTGACAGAGATTCTAAGAGGCCGAATCACCAGCACTGACAGAGATTCTAAGAGGCCGAATCACCAGCACTGACAGAGATTCTAAGAGGCCGAATCACCAAGACTGACAGAGATTCTAAGAGGCCGAATCACCAAGACTGACAGAGATTCTAAGAGGCCGAATCACCAAGACTGACAGAGATTCTGAGAGGCCGAATCACCAAGACTGACAGAGATTCTAAGAGGCCGAATCACCAGCACTGACAGAGATTCTAAGAGGCCGAATCACCAGCACTGACAGAGATTCTAAGAGGCCGAATCACCAGCACTGACAGAGATTCTAAGAGGCCGAATCACCAGCACTGACAGAGATTCTAAGAGGCCGAATCACCAAGACTGACAGAGATTCTAAGAGGCCGAATCACCAAGACTGACAGAGATTCTAAGAGGCCGAATCACCAAGACTGACAGAGATTCTGAGAGGCCGAATCACCAAGACTGACAGAGATTCTGAGAGGCCGAATCACCAAGACTGACAGAGATTCTGAGAGGCCGAATCACCAGCACTGACAGAGATTCTAAGAGGCCGAATCACCAAGACTGACAGAGATTCTGAGACGTTCAAGCAAACATGGGAAGAGAAAAAGGATCCCAAGTCATAATTAATACTTGATCCTGATTAATAATTAGAAAAAATGATCACGATGCTTTGAAGTGTCACGATGTGAATTTATCAATGTTTTTATCTATTTAACTATCTATCTATCTATCCATCTATCTATCTTTCTTTTCTTTCTCTTTCTATTTCTCCCTATCTCTCTCTCTCTCTGTTGGAGATATATATATATATATAGATAGATAGATATAGATAGATAGAGAGAGAGAGAGAGAGAGAGAGAGAGAGAGAGAGAGAGAGAGAGAGATAGATAGATAGATAGATAGATAGATAGATAGATAGATAGATAGATAGATAGATAGATAGATAGATAGATAGATAGATAGAGATAGAGATATATAAAGTACTTGTTTTTGTGGCGGTACGCACCGGCACACCTTTTTAAATGTGGGAAAAAATTTTCTTGTTTTTTTAACGTTTATTATTAATTTATTAGTAGTTAAAAGTTTGGCAATCCATCACTGAGTACCGGCACCTAATCGCTGAGTACCGAAGTCTATTTTTCAATACAGGATGATGTTAGAATTCACTGTGATTGGGAAAGAGGGGAAAAAATGTAGTAAAATGACATAACTATAGATTGCACATAATACCCGGTTCAACAACGTTTTTAAAAATTACCACGTACCTTCCATTAGGCTAACAAACTTAAATTATTGTCATTTTGAACAATTTTTTCTTTTCCACGAGTTGAACTACATACTCTTAGAATACTCTACCATTATTATCTGATCGAAGGTATTTTTAATAGTCTACGATAAAATCCTTAAGTTTTAGTCTGTCACCAGTTTTTTTTTTTGTTTGGTAAACAAAGTCTATTGTGATATATGCATGATGGTATGTATATTTAATCTTCTAGTTGGGATACTTAAAGCTACCAAGCAAATTGTCAGATCAGCTCTCTGTCCCGCTGATATCATTGACCATCTTTGAAGTATAAAAATGTAAAAAAAAACAAAACGCTAAGCCGTACTTGCGAGTGTTTAATGACCTGTGCCATTGTCCAATGTTTTGAAGATAGACAATCAAACGTACGTGATTCAATGCCGATGAGATTCTTGTACGGGAATTGAAGTTCTGTGTTGCTGTTATCTCCCTTACAAAGATGGGGGAAAAGGGATATTTAGATAAGGAAAACAAAAAAAAATAAACAGTAAAAAAAACAAACACCTTAGGATGATACTATAAATAGGCTAAAAGTAGGTCAAATAAGTCAATGTAGAACAGGTTCTTAAACTTTTTTGACCTGGGAACCCTTTTACATAGTCAAATCGTGCCTATGGTCCCCTAAGTTTAAAAAAAAAGCTAAATTAATGCATTATATGTAATTAACTAATGTACAATGACTTGGATGAGGTTGATGAAATGTTATGACTGTATTTATGCCTGCTTCAACCAGCAATAATTTCGAGTTATTTTTGTTTTTATTTGTGACGAGGTTGGTTACGGGGAAAAAAAAGTAAAGGACGTGACAGCAGTCAACAATTTCTTGACCCCCCCCCCCAACAGTAAAGGACGTGACAGCAGTCAACAATTTCTTGACAATGACCCCCCCCCCTTTTCCATACTGCAGATTTAAATGTGGACTATTTGTTCTGTAACCACAATGTGGGGGGGGGGGTATCCTTCTTTTAACAGTGGTTTAAGTTCATCGTTTGTGGATACTTCAAGAAGCTATTTCTGAATTTGTATGCATTCAACTGTGATTGGAAATTGAGCTTGTCCACGCGCAAAAGGATTCAATACCCAATCGGGAGTATCCCAGTGAAGAATATCTTTAAATCTTTGGTTTAGGTCGTCATGGAAGAGTACTTGATAGACACATCTAGCAGTAGTGAGCGGCAAGTTGAGTATTATTTGAATTATCTGATCTGATAAATTGGATTTTAGCGAAGAAGTTATTTTATTTGTATAAAATTTTCATCTTTCTGCGGACCCCTTTTGGTTGTATCGGGGATCCCTTAGGGTCCGCAGAAAGATAAAAATTGTATGGTCCACAGACCACAGTTTGAGTAACACTTTTGTAGAAAATGACAAAGTAACAATAAAAATAATTTTTAGTATTTTATGTAATGTATTTGTTTACTTTCTCACTTTTACCAACCTTTTTCTTTCTTTCTAACCAACATATCGTTCTTTCTCAAACGCCCTTTATCCTCTCTCTCTCTCTCTCTCTCTCTCTCATCATCATCATCTTTTTCTTCCTCTGTTTTTTTTTATTTTTCTTAGCCTAACATCTCTTTAAAAAATTGATTTAACTTCACTTGTCAAACTGTCTTGTCTTGACCTGTCTCTCCTGTCCACCTCTAGATCTATTCCCTAGTGGTGCATGAGGTCAGGTCAATATGACCTAGTCGAACTAGACCAGTGGTTCCCAAATATTTTGGTCTTGTTAACCTTTGCCATATTTTCCAGTATTCGGTAGACCCCTTGCTTCGCAAATTATAATATTTATGCATTTTTTAAATTGATCATCTTCAAATGTTTTTGTTTTTTTTTTGTAAGTGGTTATACATTTATTAATAAAACTCAAAAGAGAACTAAGCAAAAAAAAATATTTTTTAAAATTGTATTTTCTGAATTCACGAAACAAACTAAAACACAAATCTTGTATGTGTATGAGATGATTACATTCATGAGAAATGAAATTTAAAGTCTCGACATGCTTAAATAAGTTGGCTGATGAAGACAGAGAAAGTTTGGCTGATGAAGACAGAAAGTCCGGAAAATGAAGACTGAAAAAAAAACAAGAAATTGTCGGAGTGTGTCAGTAACTGTGTTTGGGAGTGTGTCAGTAACTGTGTTTGGGAGTGTGTCAGTAACTGTGTTTGGGAATGTGGCAGTAAATGTGTGTCGGAGTGTGGCAGTAACTGTGTTTGGGAGTGTGGCAGTAACTGTGTTTTGGAGTGTGGCAGTAACTGTGTGTCGGAGTGTGGCAGTAACTGTGTTTTGGAGTGTGTCAGTAACTGTGTTTGGGAGTGTGTCAGTAACTGTGTTTGGGAGTGTGTCAGTAACTGTGTTTGGGAGTGTGGCAGTAACTGTGTTTGGGAGTGTGGCAGTAACTGTGTTTGGGAGTGTGGCAGTAACTGTGTTTGGGAGTGTGGCAGTAACTGTGTTTGGGAGTGTGGCAGTAACTGTGTTTGACACAAATTACGTACCATTGGTTGATCACTGGGCCCAGGGTTACAGTGACCCCCGGGGGACAAGCTGGTTAGAAGAACTCAAGTAGGAGTTATTTCCTCTTCCTTGAATGGACAGTGAAAAGACCTGGAAGGGAGCGAGAGAAAAAATCCTCCGAATGAAAGAGAGTGATGACTGTAAAGGATGGAGAGGACAGAGGAGAAGGAGACGTAGAAAGACATTGAAACTAGAAAGAGTGCACATGTGACACTGCATTGATTGTTTTCTGCTTATAATGTGTGTATGAAAGTACATAATCTAAAAATTATTTTGAACTTTTTTTTTATAATTTATAGAAATTTTATTGACGATCTTAAACTGTATCAACATAATGAAATGATTACACTATTTTTTTGTAACAAATGTTCTATTTACTCTACAGGTTTTCTTGCCCTCACCACAAAAAAAAAATCTTTTTTTCTTTTACTTTATAAATGCAAAAAAAATGCTAGACGGATTGAAAATCAAGGAAATCTTCAGCGAACCTTTCTAGGAAGAAAAGAGCACTAATTGATTAACTATAGGCCTATTTGCGTTTGAAAGTTTCCAATCTATATTAGCGATGTTGATAGGAATTACTTGAGATTTGGTGCAGTTTACTTTTTGATATCTACATTTACGGTCCTTAGTATCATGTGTCATGTCTCTAAGACCTGATTAGTAAGGTTAAACATATTTCCTTACGATTCAGTTTTTTTAATTCAAATTCTGTACATAATATCCGAATAATTGCATTGACATTTCCATAATGAAAACGTCTTGAGTTATTTATATTAAATTAATATAAACAAAAATTTTGCATAAATAGATACCCATGCTATTGAAACGTTAATTGACAACAGATGGAACAAGTCAAAACATAAACACTGTGCATTTGAAATGTCAATTGCATTGGTCAAATACAAATATAGATATTTTTTTAATTAATAAATGATTATATAGTTAGCTAAAGGAATTAAGTAAATAAAAAACAAAAAACAACGTATTATATAGGCCTACGTATTATGTAGAAAAGTAAAGTTCCCTTTCAGAGTTTGGCCCACGATTTACGAGGGTGTCATGTGACCAAACGCCTTTACTTTTCCCCAACTAATCTCAGGTACCCATTAGAGTTCAGAGGCGCATATCAAGAACTACACTTTCTAGCCAAGACATATCAAGAGCTACACTTTCTAGCCAAGACATATCAAGAACTACACTTTCTAGCCAAGACATATCAAGAGCTACACTTTCTAGCCAAGACATATCAAGAGCTACACTTTCTAGCCAAGACATATCAAGAACTACACTTTCTAGCCAAGACATATCAAGAGCTACACTTTCTAGCCAAGACATATCAAGAACTACACTTTCTAGCCAAGACATATCAAGAGCTACACTTTCTAGCCAAGACATATCAAGAACT
Organism: Biomphalaria glabrata; assembly: GCF_947242115.1. Lineage (NCBI taxonomy): Eukaryota > Metazoa > Mollusca > Gastropoda > Planorbidae > Biomphalaria > Biomphalaria glabrata. The sequence continues at coordinate 38,813,487 of NC_074715.1, forward strand.
ACACTTTCTAGCCAAGACATATCAAGAACTACACTTTCTAGCCAAGACATATCAAGAGCTACACTTTCTAGCCAAGACATATCAAGAACTACACTTTCTAGCCAAGACATATCAAGAGCTACACTTTCTAGCCAAGACATATCAAGAGCTACACTTTCTAGCCAAGACATATCAAGAACTACACTTTCTAGCCAAGACATATCAAGAGCTACACTTTCTAGCCAAGACATATCAAGAACTACACTTTCTAGCCAAGACATATCAAGAGCTACACTTTCTAGCCAAGACATATCAAGAACTACACTTTCTAGCCAAGACATATCAAGAACTACACTTTCTAGCCAAGACATATCAAGAGCTACACTTTCTAGCCAAGACATATCAAGAACTACACTTTCTAGCCAAGACATATCAAGAGCTACACTTTCTAGCCAAGACATATCAAGAACTACACTTTCTAGCCAAGACGTATCAAGAACTACACTTTCTAGCCAAGACATATCAAGAACTACACTTTCTAGCCAAGACATATCAAGAACTACACTTTCTAGCCAAGACATATCAAGAGCTACACTTTCTATCCAAGACATATCAAGAACTACACTTTCTACCCAAGACATATCAAGAGCTACACTTTCTATCCAAGACATATCAAGAACTACACTTTCTAGCCAAGACATATCAAGAGCTACACTTTCTAGCCAAGACATATCAAGAACTACACTTTCTAGCCAAGACATATCAAGAGCTACACTTTCTAGCCAAGACATATCAAGAACTACACTTTCTAGCCAAGACATATCAAGAGCTACACTTTCTAGCCAACACATATCAAGAACTACACTTTCTAGCCAAGACATATCAAGAACTACACTTTCTATCCAAGACATATCAAGAACTACACTTTCTAGCCAAGACATATCAAGAGCTACACTTTCTAGCCAAGACATATCAAGAACTACACTTTCTAGCCAAGACATATCAAGAGCTACACTTTCTATCCAAGACATATCAATAGCTACACTTTCTATCCAAGACATAGCAAGAGCTACACTTTCTATCCAAGACATAGCAAGAGCTACACTTTCTAGCCAAGACATATCAAGAACTACACTTTCTATCCAAGACTTATCAAGAGCTACACTTTCTATCCAAGACATAGCAAGAGCTACACTTTCTAGCCAAGACATAGCAAGAGCTACACTTTCTAGCCAAGACATATCAAGAACTACACTTTCTATCCAAGACATATCAAGAGCTACACTTTCTATCCAAGACATAGCAAGAGCTACACTTTCTATCCAAGACATAGCAAGAGCTACACTTTCTAGCCAAGACATATCAAGAACTACACTTTCTAGCCAAGACATATCAAGAACTACACTTTCTAGCCAAGACATTTCAAAAATGCAATGTTTCCAATCAATAACTTTCTTTTCCAAGAGAAAATAGTGTGTAAATATAAAATGATTTAACGTGTCCTTCTTTAACAAAGGAAATCTCTTTCAGTCATTCGATCTTTGGGTGGAAGGATGTCAAGTTCATTTGTTTTTTTATAAGTTCACGAGCGAGTCATGTGGTCAGCACAACGACTTTCTCCAATGTATGTCAAGAACGCTTTGAACTCAGGGGCTTTGTGAACCTCCTTAAGATTCCTTTCATTCCACCAATTTAAATGAGGATGCCGTTGAGGCAAGCAAACGGAAAGCCCAAAATCTTTTTTTTTTTTATAAAACATGTTTGACAATTGAAAATAACAAAGAATATTTATCAACGAATCACTTCTTATAGCTACACCTAGCAGACACCTGGAAGGGAAGTACGAAGCATCAGCCAAGAAAATAGAAAATCGAAGAAGTTTTTTTCTTTACTCAGAAACATATTATGCACGGAGCCTCGCAACATACAGCAAACAAAGAAAATAAACATTTCATAAATATGGCAGAGGTATTATTTATATGCAATAGTGATTTTGGGACAAAAATTATTTTAATATTGTTTAATTACAATCATTCAAAGTTTCATACAATGATATTCATACATAAGTATATAAAAACATCCACAATTACATACAAACATAATATAATTACGGTCAAACATAATTACTAACAATCATTAATAATAACATACAAGAAAACATACTTTCTCCTTCTAAAATAGAGAAGAATCAAATTAGAATTTCTCAAAACTAAAACAAATGAGATTAAATCCATTCTCAGAAATGGAGACTTCAAAAGTCATTCAGAAAAATACAAGCAATGCCATTCCAGATTTTAGTAGATTTTAAACTGTAAAAGTCAAAATTTTAAGACGTCAATTTAACCTTAAGCCCAAGCCATACTAGAGAAGACGCAAGACAAATATAGTATTTCAGGTTAGAAACAATATAATAAAACCTTTTCAAAATGAGAATACTATAGAATTGTAGTTACTCTATTCTAAAATAGAAACCATACAGATAAAGCCACTCCTAAAATACTTTTAGAAAAGGATCAATGTTGTTAGATTAGTTAAGAATAGAACTATTGAAACTAAAGCTAACCAAGATATGAAATCAAATGATATTGATAGTTAACATGTTTGTCATTTGCATCTTATATCGGTTTATACCAGCACAAAATTTTAAAAAGGTTTACTTCTGCATGTGCATGATAATAAGTATTTGTTTCTAAATGTGCATGATATGACGAGATTGTTTCTAAAGGTGCCTGGCTATAACAGTTTGTTTCAAGAAATAACATCTAAGTCTCCACTGGGCTCGTCTCAAGCTAGATCCGTATCTAAACCTGCTGCACACGGATCAACTCCTGTTATGTTTATTTCACCAACTGCATACAATTAATGGACATTTACAAAGACAGAACACACTGAAACCTTGCCCCACATTTTCCAGGCATTCTTCCACGCCTTCCACTTCGTACGTTTATTTTGATTGCGCTCAGCTCAAGTACATTACGGAAACGAAAGGCGGAGTTGCCATGGGGGAGAGGAGGGGAAATGGTGCGCATGTTGATGCAGGTGCTAAGAAGTGCTGGTTAATGCACTGCATGTCCTTGTAGGCAGTAGAAAGCGAGAGGACAGGACTGATTGGAACTGACAGATGTGGGTGATATTTAATGCCTGTGATTAATACTACGTTCAAAGTGTTCTTGTTAATAGCGAGTTACATACGTAAGTCTACATAATACAGAAGTACTTGATACACATGATACAGAAGTACTTGATACACATGATACAGAAGTACTTGATACACATAATACAGGAGTACTTGATACACATGATACAGAAGTACTTGATACACATGATACACAAATTATGAAAAGCATGTGCAAGGTGTATAACTAGTAATATGATAGATAAGAAATTGTAACACAAATACATGATACAAAAGAAAACGATACACATATACATGATACACAAATACGTGATACACATATACATGATACACAAATACGTGATACACATATACATGATACACATATACATGATACACATATACATGATACACAAATACGTGATACACAATTACTAGACCACCTGCGGACAATGGTTATGCTTGCTCTGGATGTGGCAAAATATGTAGGTCACAGCTGGGGCTGTGCAGACACGGGAAATACTGCATTTCTCACTAGTCTTCGGACTCGAAGACAATCCTTATTATTATTACATGATACACAAATACATGTTATACAAGTGTATAATACATAGCTTACATGATACACAACTACACAATACGCAAATACATGAGAACTAAGAGACTAAAGATTTTTGTCTTAAAGTACTTAACACATAACACATAATGACTGTATCGGTATGTCTGTGTGCTTGAGGGAGTGTGTTAAATTCATTAGAGACTATCTTGCCACTGATTGGTTGAAATCAATAGAGACTAGCCACTGAATTATTTTGCAAAAAAAATGATTCATAAAAATGTGGGTCACGATTTCAGAAATGTCTGAAGCCAGCTCTGACAGTTTTCAATAATATCCAAGAGATAGAGAGGAAGGTGTGTGTGACAGATGGGACATGGCATAATTGAACTTCTTAAATCTAATGTCCATTAGCTAATGTTGAACATATATTCCAAGAAAAACACAAGAAGAAAAATATTCCACGCGAATAGAGATATTAAATATTGTATGCATTATTCTCATAAATGTAGTTTCTCTAGTGATATTCTTGAGAAACTGTTTAGTTCAATGTGTAAACAACAACACTATGTACAAATCTCCAAGTCCAAGATGGAGAATCCCACGCAAAACATTGAATATAGATGTCAAACAATTTATCAGAAATTGAAACTATTAATACAATACAGTAGCGTAGGTCTAGATCTAGATTCTAATGCCATTGAGATTAGTTTCGACATAAAAATGGCGAATAAAATATTACACCGCCAAAAAAAAGAACCTACTAGGCATCAAAGGCATCAAATACTGGACAAATAGATTCTATCCAACGCAAATGGTGTGGTGCCTCGATGGTCCTAGATTCTATCCAACGCAAATGGTGTGGTGCCTCGATGGTCCTAGATTCTATCCAACGCAAATGGTGTGGTGCCTCAATGGTCAGACAGACTAAGGATAGGTGAAGGCGAAGGGGAAAATATTGAAATTTAAAAAAAAAAGCTAGACTTAATTAATAATTGAGCACCTTTTCTTATGGTCATTATCAAAATATTATTTTAAAAACAGAACATGACCGCATATAGAGTTGTCTACAAAGCGGATCTGTCTGTCTGGTACAGTTTGCGTACACATTAGTTCTCCCACTTTTCGTTCTTGGATCAAGTTGAAACTTTGCACAATTATTTATTTTCCCTAACAAAACACGAATTAATCAAAAACGTGACATATTCAAATATCTAATAGAGGCGATTAATTAATTTTGTTTAATATAGAAAAGGGAAATACATTTTTACAGTATTGAGATATATGGCTGTATATGTGCAGTTCTTTCCCTTCTACAAGCCTTTTTGTATATTTTGCTTCTGTCAGGCAATTAAACAAGTCATATTTTCCGGCAACGTAGACTTCATTTGCCAATATTCAGCACGTCATTACTTTGTCAATGTGCGTCCTCCAGTCTGACAGCAGGCTGATAGTTGAATTATTTATACGCAGTCTAGGCCTTCGCTTAAATGGTTCCAGAGGAAATGGTTTAATAATGTTATGTATAGCGATGTTTTCATGTTGTGATTATATACAGCATTCAATTTAGAATGAACCCGACTCTTATAGTGCTCACGCTAAATTACGTAAATGATTTCACTTCTCAAAATTAGAAGATCTCTTTACAAGTCCTGATTGTAAAACGAACTATTACCGTTCTACATTAGTTTAGAGTTTTCTAAAGATTTCTTGACCTTCAAACGTCTTCTTTCCTCTGTCCACCCAAGTTGGTGATTACTAAATCAGAAGACTCGATAGTCTACTCAACACTTTCAGCTCTAATTCTATGGCGCCACCCTCCCCGCCCTCTTTTTTTTAAATACACATCTCTTTAACTGTACTCGTTTTTTGTGTAAATCTTTTTCCACCCAGAAATCTAGTTTCCTTGACTTTGTTTCTCTCTCTCTCTCTCTCTCTCTCTCTCTCTCTCTCTCTCTCTCTCTCTCTCTCTCTCTCTCTCTAACACACACACTCTCTCTCTCTCTCTCTTCATCAACGTCAGGTCAGTAAGGCCGTCCGAGGGACACCTTGTTGGACTCAATCAAGACCGTGTGCCCAATAAACCACGCGCGATAATCGACATTATTGAAGACTGACCACTGCCCAGGCATAGTTCTGTGACCTCAAGAAAAATTAAGCCGTGAGGTGGCGGTGTTAGGGATGGAGTTAGATTATTCAGCAAGTGTATATATAACCTACGTCTCCGCGGAATTTTTTTAATGAAATAAATGAGAAAGAGAGAGAGAGAGAGACAAGAGAGAGAGAGAGAAGAGAGAGAGAAGAGAGAGAGAAGAGAGAGAGAGACAAGAGAGAGAAAATAGAGAGACAATAGAGAGACAATAGGGAGACAATATAGAGAGAGGCAAGAGAGAGAGACCAGAGATAGAGAGAGAGAAGATAGAGAGAGACAATAGAGAAACAGTAGAGAAAGAAAGATGTTAGGTTGAGAGGTTAACGTTGGGTCTGATCATAAACTGAAACCGAAAGTTTCTATTCTATGTGTTTCTGGTCTACAAATAAGTATGTTTTCAGAAATTCCAATCAATTCAAGTACAGACACAGACATAATTATAAACATAAGAATACATCCTCCATTATCGATTATATCTTATCAATAAGACTATTAGTGTGAACAAACAACAAACAATCTGTACATGGTCTTCATGGCAGGAGGAAAATCATGAAAGATACTTCAGTACTTGAGAGGTACTTAAGGTGGCAAGATAAATAACCAACGAATAAGTTCAGTGACAAGCAGGGTTTATCAGTAGTAGACGCCCTTGCTGGCTGGGGCAGAATGTCGCACGGTCGACTTCCAAGATATTTTGTATGATGATCTAATGTCAACATTGAGAAAATACTAAATGTGGCTCATCAAAAATGGCTGAGACGGATTTTGGGAGTTAGTTACAGAGATCGGGTCTCAAATAAAGAAATCCTATGCCGAACTGGGAGACGAATACTTAGTGAGGTTGTCACAGAGCGTCGCATGAGGTTTTCGGGACATGTTCTCCGACAAAACAAACTACGCATACCAAGAGTTGCGATGACATGGAGGCCAATACGAGGAAAGCGCAAACAGAGACGTCCTCATATAACTTGGCGCCACACTTTCATGGAGGACCTCAGAACAGTGGGCACCAGATGGGAGGAAGCTTCAGACATTGCCAGTGACAGATCTTTATGGAGACAGCTTGCCGCCCAATGTGCTGAACGGCGCGGGAGGACCTAAGTCTAAGCAAGTAAGATCTAATGAAAGGAAGAAGAGCTGCAGGTTGTCGACTGCTCATAGAATATATGTATCCATCATCCATCCTTTGCCCAGTTTTAGATACGACAAAATAAACAGCATGGGCGACATGTATAAGCAAGGCCTTGTGATAAGTCAAGAAACAAAATGCCTGTAGCAAGGCCTTGTGCTTAGTCAAGAAACAAAAATGTAAAAGCACAATTTATAATGATTTTTTGTTATAATTTCATTATTGATATAATAAAGACAGCCACAGGGCTTAGGTTAGACTACGAAACATTAGAACTGTCAAAATTACTCTAATGTAAACGATGAACCAAAATGACTTACATTTCAGATGATGTTTGTAACTTCTCTATGCTCGTAACTATTCCTTAGGAATACATTTCAATAAATTAGAGCGAAAATTAAAATGTAGTTTTGTGTGTGTGTTTTTTTCAGTATATTGACCAAAGACGTAGATTTTTTTTCTCTATCTTCTGAACTTTTCTGTAATCCCAAATGTCTTAAATGTCCTAATTTTAATTAATTCAGTATACGGAATATAAGTGTGGTGTTGTACTTAAGGTACCAATAGATCCATGTATGGGATAAGATGTAACTTTTTGTACCATTTTCTACAGATCTGAGAAATACCATCCAGACATCCAAGTGATTAAGACATTCTTTCGCTCCACACAAAAAGACTTCAAAAAAAAAAAGTTTATTTCTTCTTATGTACTTGAACAAGAGCCGCCACTTCCCTGCGGCACTCCCTTAACGTTACTCTATGTTTGAATGTTGCCCAAATAGAAGGAGGTCCCAAGAGAAACAGATGGCAATAAAAAGCCTGGACCTTGCCAAAAAATTTCTGGAAATATCCATCAATAGACGATGCAAATTATCCTACTCTGTGTCTCTGTGGGTGGACAGCATTAATGGGGTGATTGGAGCAAGACCTTACAGAGATGATCTGGACAGTCAAGCGCACAAACACCGTGTAAGTCAAACATCATTGGACCTAAAACTGCTGACTCTACAGTTCATAGAAACACGAGGGCGATAGAGACTTTGTGAATGTTTGAAAGGTTAAGCTGAAGCATGATAAAGTCATTATTTCAGATGAACAGTTAGAGAGTATCAATTGAAAAGTGACACAATTGAAGACATTAGTTTTAAGTCAATAATATGTTTCAGTTGTAGGTCTTGTGTTTTTCATGTGGAGAGATGCTTAAGTCAACTGTATACGTTGTACCATCACATGCTGTATATGTTGATTGTACCATCACATGATGAATATGTTAATTGTACCATCACATGATGTATATGTTGATTGTACCATCACATGATGTATATGTTGATTGTAACAGCACATCATTCGTTTATTTATTTTACCATCATATGTATATATTGATTGTTCCACCAAACATACTGAATTTGTAGATAGAAATAACAATAAATATTATTTTATTGTACCATCACACGCTGTGCCAATTGACTGAAACATCACATGTTGTATCTGTTGACTGTACCATAACATGTTGTATCTATGACTGTAGAAGACTGTACCATTTGTTGTATCTAATGACTGTACCATCACATGCTGTATCTATGACTGTGGTAGACTGTACCATCTTGATGTATCTAATGACTGTACCATCACATGTTGTATCTATTGACTGTACCATCACATGTTGTATCTATTGACTGTACCATCACATGTTGTATTTAATGACTGTACCATCACATGTTGTATCTATTGACTGTACCATCATATGTTGTATCTATTGACTGTACCATCACATGTTGTATCTAATGACTGTACCATCACATGTTGTATTTAATGACTGTACCATCACATGTTGTATCTGTTGATTAGTAATTGGCTGAAGAAAGCTCGAACAGTAAACGTGAATTATTTTCAGTGATCATTTCAAACTTCATATTTATATGATAAATTATTTATAACAGAACTAAAAGCAGAACTTTTCTTATGTATTACTAGACTGGTAAGACAGGGCAAAGCATGTTTTAAGATGTCTGCATTTGATGTAATGAAAAGTGCCTCAAGGCAGGCGCAGAGCAGGTGAACAGAAAAACCAATTACAAAGTATACAAAGATGGCTTATGAAGCCTCAGAAACAAAACATACAAGCCTGGGTCAATGACCTTGGATAGAGTGGTCTCAACAGAAGTTAAGTAGGCTGAAATAAACGATAAACAGAGGCGTAAACAATAAAGGTCAGCAGATAAGGTCCATACCGCGAGTAAGATCTGAGACTGACCCATGCCTCTTGTCCGATATGAGATTGATCAGACTGTGAGGTCACTTACTGTATGTCCAAGTTTGTAAATATTTGCATTATGTAGACTGTATGTGCAATTTCTCTTCTGTACATATATTGAATAGACTCTAATCTCATGTATCGTGTGTACAAGTCTGTATATCCAATAACATTTGGTGTCAATTACTGCACGTGGATTTCTTGGTATACAAAAATATCGAGTGCTGCTATTGATCGCAATATTAATCTTACTCAACTTATTGCGTTCGTCATGGCTTCGTGAGCACCCTGTCATTCAGACGCCATCAACCTGTCCAGTGTCCACGCTTTACTGCCCACCCCCCATCTTCCTGGAGAGGAAATTGTGCGCACATTGAATGATATATTCCTACCACATCAAGATGTTCGATCTACGCGAAGAAAACAAACAAAACTAGAGACTTTCTTTCTCCTTCAAGTCTCTTTTAGTTGAATCATTGATCGCGCTTAAATAATTTATAACTAGACTTATGCTGGAAGAGACCTTTGTCTTAAAGGTTTAATTTAATTTTGTTTTTTACATACGTTGTTGGCGTGATGCTGTGGCTGGGGGTTTAAATCCTAATGAAGACTCATATCTGTCTTGGTCCTGAAGAGAGGGGCGCCATGACCGCACTTCCTCGTGGTGGAGGCTGTCCAGGCCTGAGCAAGCTATTATAGCACAGTGCAGGACAGGCCACTGTCCTGTTGGCTGATATTTCTCACGGCTATGGCCAAATTTCGTTTCACGGTGGGGAAGAAGAGGAAACCGCGCCTCATATTCTGTTTGACTGCCCCAGACTTGCTAATCTCCGCCTCGACAGGTCTGGGAAACCAAAAATTCTCGACCTGTATGGTGACATGTATGCACTACGCAAGACAGCAGGGTTTCTGTCCAGGGCTTTTGCAAGAGAGGATTTAAGCCTCTCAAGCCCTCACTCAAGTAGAGTTTGATGATGATGATGATGATCTTGGTCCAGTGACTAGGCATCTTTAACTCTGTCTCTCCGTAATTATTTTCCTCGTTTCGATAGCATTACTCATTTTGCTCATTTCTATTTCACTATCCTGTTATGATTAAACTTCAATAACTTTTTTGTTTGTTATCAGAAAATGTTATATTTGGTATTGAATTGTAGGAGAAAGCATGCTCTTTTTACACAACACAAATTAAAAGTTTATAAATCCAAAAATAAATTTAGTTTAATGGGAGTCAAATCAACCTTGGCACCTTCAATTGGGTGAGAAAGAGTTAACGCATACCTAGCAAGCTTAGAAAATTCAGACTCATCCATTCAGTGTTAGAACTAAACTGTTGAACACTTTATTAACTTGTATGGACATAGAAACATATTTGACATACACAAAACTTTATTATAGACATACACACACACACACAGACAGACAGACAGATATAGGTAATGTTTCAGACAGAGACACAGATAGACAGAAAAATGACTGATTGAGATGAATCCTTATGGAAAGCAAAAATGTTTGAATGGATGATTGCGAAAGAAAGATAGAAAGAAAGAAAGAAGGAAGGAAGAAAGGAAAGAAAAAATAATTACGTTTTAGAAAACAGAATTGATAACAAAATAATCTGAAAACACATTTGTTTAATATTTCGCTGTAAAGTATTTGAAGGACGACTAGGGAAAAAAAAATCTGATCAACAAAATTCAAGTTAATATCACTCCATCGAATATTTTCCCTGGTGTAATTGTATCTGTTAATATTAGTTCACTAGATTCCTGACCTGAGGTCAGCAAGCCAAGCCTTGATGGAATAGGAAAAGAAAAAAAGAAAGGATCACAGTACCGGAAGCTAACGATTTCTACAAAGTATCCGTTAGCGTGTCCATCTGTTGCCATGACAACGCTGGAAACATATTTTTTTTTTTTTGTCGAATGTGGGTCTCGTATTGCGAGTCACCAGGAAACGAATTAGGGACTTCATATTTTATTAAGGATTTGTGAGATTTCATAGGTCAGGCCAAGGATTGATAACGACCTTTCAGCGTCTTATTAATTGGAGAATCCCTTTATTGTTAACCCACGAGTTTTCTCCGTAATAGTTGCCATGAAAAATGTTTGTTAGAGACTTGATTGCTATGCTGTTACCTCACAGGGACTGAAATAAAATGATCCAAGCTGTTTGGTTTATAGGTCTGTGTAACTCTGAAGAGATGCGGGGGCGGCTAACCCAATATAGAACTTTCTCCAAGGCGGTTAAATTAATCCTATTCACCTAAAAAGGCTCGTTTTCGAGTCTGTCAATACTTCTTGCCTGAAATAATAATGGAAAGACACGAAAAGCAAGACATGCTAACTGATATTCATTTTAATTATCTTTTCTGTGTTTAAGTGTTGATCAACTTTTGTGCTTTCGTGTTTAAATGAGTAGTGTTATCATGGGTTGTGTTATCATGGGTTGTTATATAGTTTGGCTCACTCTCGCATGTGATTTTTTTTAAGGGAATAGACTTTTACCATAGCAGTTTAACATTAGAACTGGTCAGTCAGTGCAGGAACTCCGAGATTCAATCAGATTTGACACTTTTCTTTTTTCTTTCTACCTTTCCTCTCTTAGGCTTTTTTTTTTCTTTTTCTCTAGTCTGTGAAACTTGAATGTCATTCTCATCTCTAAGTCTGTGAAACTTTTTATTGTCATTTTCATCTCTAAGTCTGTGAAACTTTTTATTGTCATTTTCATCTCTAAGTCTGTGAAACTTGAATGTCATTCTCATCTCTAAGTCTGTGAAACTTGAATGTCATTCTCATCTCTAAGTCTGTGAAACTAAACTTGAATGTCATTCCCATCTCTAAGTCTGTGAAACTAAACTTGAATGTCATTCTCATCTCTAAGTCTGTGAAACTAAACTTGAATGTCATTCTCATCTCTAAGTCTGTGAAACTAAACTTGAATGTCATTCTCATCTCTAAGTCTGTGAAACTAAATTTTAATGTCATTCTCATCTTTAAGTCTGTGAAACTAAACTTGAATGTCATTCTCATCTCTAGGTCTCAGACCGATACAATTTGGGATGAGCAGCGTAGTTCTGCCAGCCTAAGATCTAAACCTACGTTGCCTTACACAACCAATGCTTTGGGAGTTAACACGGAGAGAAATTCAGAAGACAGTCACCAGCTTTCAGCGCACTCAACAGTTAATTGTTTTCTTGTTGATTGCTTGCATAACCAATGAGGAAGTTCTAGGAAGAGCAGGGTGCCATGACATCCGCTCTGTTATCAGCAGCAGACGCCTTGGCTGGCTTGGCCAGTAGGTCGACTTCCACAGGACATCCTGTATGGCGATCTAATAGAAGGCAGGAGAGCCGCTGGTCGCCCACTTTGACGGTATACGCGACCTAAAGCTCTTTAAAATCGACACTAGCAGCTGGGAAGAGGTGGTACTGGATAGATCCACATGGAGAGAGAGCATAAAGAAAGAGTCACGGATTGTAGATGCCATACACAACAGAAGCAGAAAGAAGGGTGAAAATGCAACGGCGCCTGGTGATTATATATGCCTAACCTGCGATCGCAGCTGTGTATCAAGGATTGGCCTCTTTAGTCACACAAGAAGTTGCAAAGGGAAAAGATCGTCTCTCGAGACGTAAAATGCCACAGACAGGCTTTCAAAACTTTGGTTTTGAAACTTCGGTTCTCGCTCCGAGGAGTGTCTCTGGAAAAACGTGAAGTTGCAAAACGAGTCACATAAATGTGCGGTTTGAAAGAGATTCATTCAAATAAAATTAGAAACAGAGGCGCTATACATTCAGTAAGAAGAAGAAGACATGTCAACAACTCAATGTTCTAGACATTTCTATGTCAACAACTCAATGTTCTAGACATTTCTATGTCAACAACTCAATGTTCTAGACATTTCTATGTCAACAACTCAATGTTCTAGACGTTTCTATGTCAACAACTCAATGTTCTAGACGTTTCTATGTCAACAACTCAATGTTCTAGACATTTCTATGTCAACAACTCAATGTTCTAGACATTTCTATGTCAACAACTCAATGTTCTAGACATTTCTATGTCAACAACTCAATGTTCTAGACGTTTCTATGTCAACAACTCAATGTTCTAGACGTTTCTATGTCAACAACTCAATGTTCTAGACATTTCTATGTCAACAACTCAATGTTCTAGACATTTCTATGTCAACAACTCAATGTTCTAGACGTTTCTATGTCAACAACTCAATGTTCTAGACGTTTCTATGTCAACAACTCAATGTTCTAGACGTTTCTATGTCAACAACTCAATGTTCTAGACGTTTCTATGTCAACAACTCAATGTTCTAGACATTTCTATGTCAACAACTCAATGTTCTAGACGTTTCTATGTCAACAACTCAATGTTCTAGACATTTCTATGTCAACAACTCAATGTTCTAGACATTTCTATGTCAACAACTCAATGTTCTAGACATTTCTATGTCAACAACTCAATGTTCTAGACGTTTCTATGTCAACAACTCAATGTTCTAGACGTTTCTATGTCAACAACTCAATGTTCTAGACGTTTCTATGTCAACAACTCAATGTTCTAGACGTTTCTATGTCAACAACTCAATGTTCTAGACGTTTCTATGTCAACAACTCAATGTTCTAGACATTTCTATGTCAACAACTCAATGTTCTAGACGTTTCTATGTCAACAACTCAATGTTCTAGACGTTTCTATGTCAACAACTCAATGTTCTAGACGTTTCTATATCAACAACTCAATGTTCTAGACGTTTCTATGTCAACAACTCAATGTTCTAGACATTTCTATGTCAACAACTCAATGTTCTAGACATTTCTATGTCAACAACTCAATGTTCTAGACATTTCTATGTCAACAACTCAATGTTCTAGACGTTTCTATGTCAACAACTCAATGTTCTAGACATTTCTATGTCAACAACTCAATGTTCTAGACATTTCTATGTCAACAACTCAATGTTCTAGACGTTTCTATGTCAACAACTCAATGTTCTAGACGTTTCTATGTCAACAACTCAATGTTCTAGACGTTTCTATGTCAACAACTCAATGTTCTAGACGTTTCTAAAAAGAAAAAAAATCCTATTCATTTTGTTTATTACAAAGGGAAAATAAGAGTCTACGGACGCAGACAATATCAATATTGTGGCATGGATCCAGTGTCATCTAGATGTAGGTCAAAGATAAACTTGAGACACTAGATCTGACAGCTAGACATTTCCAAACTTAGTAACATCATCATATAACACTAGTTGGAATATAGCTACGCTGTAGTTTCATAGCGTTGCAGTTGACAAGAACTGTAACTCTATACATCCAGCAGTGGCGTAGCTAGGGTGGAAGGGGAGGAGGGGGGAGAATTTGAAAATCCCCCCGGCACACCAGGTGAGTGTATTTTTTGCATTTAATATTAAATATTGTGCAAGTGCAGGGGCCCCCAAAGAGGTCAAGGCCCCCAGGCCCCCAAATGATAGCAAATTCCTATAAAGCTATAGACATCGAGAAAACATGGACCTTGATTCTTGAAGAAAAGCGTGTCACACGGAAAATGGCCAGCTCCTCTACCACCAAAGTGAAAGCCACCTTGACATGCAATATATGTGGACGGGAGGGTCTCTCCTCAGATGAAAAAGTGTTCGAGATGAACCATAGTCGTTTCACGACTGAAGGAGGCCAATGATGATGATACGTGTTTCATACGAGATGACTAGTTTACATGCTTCACTTCATTAGCACTCCACACTGTCCAGCATTTATAAGACAATTAAACAGAAAACACTTAAACAATTACTTTGACGTACATTGCAGCATTAAAAAAACTGGTGTGTTTTCCCCATAAACTATATATACAGGACTGCCAACTGTGCGCACCAGGCCTATATCTTCCAATTAAATAAGTCCTGTACACCGAGGCGTCCTTGGTTGCAGGGTAAAGTTATTTCCGGTGAATTTTTTTTGCTATATAAAGACAACATCACTAAAGATTTTATTCACTACTTCTACACCAAATAATGAATGGAAACTCAATTGTCAAGATTTTTCAGAGGTAATTGTGCACGAATAAATTTGTGGCTTATTTATTGTACTCAACAGAACATGAATCAATTTAGAAAATTAAACAATTAGTTAATTAATAATTAGTAATTAATAATTTTGTTTGACACCGAAAAAAAGGGAAATAACTTCTGCATTATTGAGATATATAGTTGTACGTGTGGAGTTGTTCCCTTAAATAAGCTTTGTTTTTTTGTTTTTTCTTTATAGTATTTTTATTTTGTTTGTTTGTTCGTAAGCTTAAATTAAGTCTTCTAGACTTGAAACATTGACTAGAGTAACACCTTAATGCTCGTAGGAGGTAGTAATTTTATTTTTAAAGAAACATTTGCTAAAGTCAGAGTTGTCTGTGATAGTCGTCTGCACGCTAAGTCTCAAACAGATTGACGTTACGCATTTGTGTGTCAGGTGATCACGTGTCCCAGCTGCTCTGTACTCACCTGGAGGGGATCGATAACACCTTTGACGTGATTATCACTGGACACACAACAACATTAATATTGGATGATGGAGATGTCGCAAACGGTGGTTGCTTTGATAGGCCTCCATTTAGTTCACATTAAACGTTCATACACACAAGGATAAACAAAACTTTCAGAACAAATGTTTACCCCGTTTCAATTACACTTGCGAAAAGAAAAATGACATACGAGGTTCTGGTCTAACATGAAATTACAACAAAGAAAACAAATCAATTTACAAGAGACGTTAACAAAACAAATGGAAGCTTTTACTAGTGTTACATCTAATCTGAACTCATAAGCAGAGGGCACATCAAACCTGAAAGTTCTGCTTATTAAGATTGGACAATGGGATGTAGGGCTGAGAGGCATTAACGGCTTGGTGACCTACCCAGCGGGTTGAAATCAAACTCGACTTGAGTTGTGAAACATTCTCCCAGACACCTCCTTGACCCTGCTCTATTCAAATGTAATTTTGTTGAAGTAATCATAGCATCTAGCTTTAGAAATAACTGACTTTAATCTAAATCTGAACTAATACATCAATAAGGTCAAAACTTTATTTTTTGGACTGTAATAGAACAAGATTATATTCGTGGACCACTTAACATTTGCAAATGTTAGAAGCAGAAGTTAGAAGAGTGATTAATTTGTTGTATGTGTCGGTCTATCTTATCTTGCATCTGTTCAAATAACATTTCTAGAGATGATTTTTTTGTTCTCACCTAATGAAGCTGCTTTGATTCTAAACGTTTTCTGAACCACATTAACTCATTCTCTCCTTTATTATTTTTCCACGTTTCGAAGGAATTCTACATTCTGCACATTGTTAATTCACTCCCGTGTTATGATAAAGATTCAATAGTGTTGTTGTTTGTTATCAGAAAATATTGTATTTGGGATAGAGTTAAAATAACATGCATGCCCTTTCTATATAACACAAAGACATGTTTATAAAATTAAATATGTTTTTAATTTATTGAGGTCAAATCAACGATGGTATCGTCGATTAGGAGAGAAAGAGTTAAACACAGAAAGTAAAGGGACATAATTCAGTGTATAACAAACAATTCCACTTACTCCGCCTTTGTGAGCACAGCAATTACTATCCCTTAGAATATAGGAATCCTCTCTCTTTTGATGAAATGTATATCTTCTCATTATCTTCTCCTTCCAATGAATGCCGAGAAAATCAAATCCAAGATGTTAAATCCAACTAGAAAATACGTCACATAGTATCAATAACTATTCCAAGCATGTGGGGGGAAAAAATACAAGACTTCATCATGGATGCCTCCAGGCTCATATCTTTTTAGATTTAATCTTTCTCGTTGTGTAACATATGGTGATATCATTGGGTTAGGCAATCATAACAACTGCTATGATTTAAACCTTGTTGAAAAAGAGTGTGTGAATACCTTCTTACCAACACATGTCGGGCTGTTAGAAGCTAAGGCCTTCCCAGTGTTTGAAACAAGAGAAGGCTAAGTACTAGTATTTAGTACTCCAAGAGGGATAAACGAGAGACGGACAGAAAAGAAAGTATAAAAGAAAGAGAGAGAGAGAGAGATGATTTTTTTTTGTTGCCCTGAAGTGACGATCACAACGAGGGTCGCCTCGGATGTGAGGAGAGATGTTGGAAAGGAGGCTGGGGAGAGGGGTGTTGCGCGCGTGAGCGAGTAGCGGACATTGATGGTGGAGTTGGGTGGCTGGGTGGGTGCGATGCAGACTTTCTGGTGTCGTGCGGTGGATGTGTTGACTGTAGTTTTAATAACGTGGCATAGAGTGGGAAATTACCTATGCTTTTTGGAACAGGTTTAGCCACTGCCGCTGTGGTGGAGACAATGTTATTGTTATGCTTAAAGATAATCTAATTCAGCTAATGAGAGACTCCAGTGTGTATGTTATCCAGATTTATATGAATAGGTTAAATTACAATCTTCAAGACATCTCATTAAAAAATGTATAAGTATAAGTATGTTTGAGCTAGAAGACCACATAAAATCCGATCAAGTTCTAATCAGTAAGCATGTATTTAAAAAACAAAAGTAATACTGTGAATATGATACCGTAGGAGAAAGCACATACAAATGTAGATCATTGCAATACGTTTATTGATTTCACATTGACACACAATCATACAATTTTACAAGAGAAAATCAAAGCTGCATTCTCTCATATGTTCTATGTACAATGAAAGAAACTTGAGAGGGATTAGCAACAAACTTAATCATAAACAAAAGACGAATTTGCGATCTCTGGACTGTGTTTAAAGAGCCCTTATTTCATACACAGCCATAACAGCCTAAGTCTTTGGTGTCAGCTACAACTGGCAAACATACTGAAGCCAAAATGTGAACGATGCACACAGGGGCGGATTGGGTATCAAAATTCGGCAGGGCTATTCTATACAATGTGGCCCATAAATTGGGCAGGGCTATTCTATACAATGTGGCCCATAAATTGTATGGGCATCCAATCATATATTGGCCCCAAAAACATTATCTTAAGTTCAATTATGTATCGAAAGTATTTTGTTATAATTTGCTATTGTGGGAAGCGTGGTCGAGAGGCTAAGTGCGCTTGAACTTATGAAGGGGGCTCGAGGTTCGACACCCGACTCGGGCAGAATTGTGTTTACTGAGCGACTGAAGGCAGTACGGAAAAACCTTCTCCTAGCTAGATCCCCCCTCCCCCCCCCCCCACCCCCACCCCCACTGGTCCACAAAAGAGATTGGACCAAAGCGCACTGAGAATGCTATAAGCATGAAAGTAGCGCTATATAAAAAGCCATAATTTCTTTAATTTATGAATAATGTTATAAGACTTTATGGTATGCCAACTTTGTATCCCTTGCGATTGAAGATGAAATTCAATAACTGCTTTATAGCCTCCAAAAGGGAAGAGTACTGCTGTTCATCTTACTGTGCACTCATTAAATGTATATTACATGTGTATTGAATGTGTACATTAAATTGCTTGTTGTTTATAAAGATGTGTTCTTTTATTATAGGATTTAATTAGAGACGCGCACTGGCAGCTTAACAAAAAAAAATATTTAAAAAAATGTGTATACTCTCTCTGCCTTTGCAACGCCTTCTTTGTTTGCACCCTGCGCATCGTAATGCTCGTCCACATAGACTTTTGACTTGGAACGGCCCCATTCATAACGTCTTCCACTGTACAATCACAGAATTATAGCGAATTCTGGCATCACTTTTCTCATTAGAATTTGCAGTGATTCAATGGGAATCCATGAATGATATTTGGGAAATATGCTGTAGGTTCATTGAACAGACAGAATTGATCTAACGAACTCTTGAATAGAACTATTTTTTTTTCGTGAATGTATTACTTGTGTACTTAAAATGTTTGCATATTGTGAGTATAACATTATTGGCTAATCTCATTGTTGACACTAACCCTAGGGTCGACTCTTCACCCAAGCTATTCTTATGTTATTTATTTCCTACAGAGTATGATTGTCTGTGGAAGGAGAACCAGGGAAAGAAAAATTTCTTGAAAGTGTCATTAATATTTTACGTAACTAATTCTGTGTGTGTGTGAAAGTGTGTCTGTAGGATAAAAGAAAGTAGCCTTTGTCCAGCAGTAAATGTTGTTTGACCTGTGAGAGTGACGTGTACACATTATAAGCTACCAGCCCCTTTCCAACGTACTTAACAATGTCAAGGATAAAGAACGCGATGAGGTCAACAGTGAGAAAATAAAGTGAGTCTTTCAACATCGTGATAAGTTGGTCTGGGACATAGAATCTAGACTTTTTTTCCTACTGAAGTACTGGACAAACGCTAGCTTCTATAGCCTTAGTGAATTGACCAAACGTAGTACGCTTCGTGTCGTCCGGCGGTCAATGATTGGCGCGCGAGGTCAACGAATGCGACAAGCAGCATTGGATCTAATTCAAGAGAATCTCTCGATTCATTATCATTCTGATGGGAAGTCTAAAAATAGACACAGATATTCCGTCTAAACATGCAGGGGAAAAAATCGTGATTTAAACAATGTTGTCTTATCCCTTCCGCTCTGATGTCACTTTAGATCATTTCCTATTCGGGTTAGTTATTGTGGGGAACTTTTTGGGGAGAGAGGTTAATATAAAAGTTGTCTTCATGTCGTGATCTACTACAAGGTACTATTTGAGAGATTTCTTTGTGAGAGTGACATGTACTAGAAGTATTCGAAAAATGAATGTCTTTTTAAAATTCAATTATTTAAAAAAAAATAAAAGTTATAAACATTTATATTTGTATCAGTCGCATTTTGTAGCCAGGTTTTATCGGAGCCATCTGCCTATAGTCAATCTTTAAACCTGTATAGTAATGCATGCGTGAAGCTAAGTGCTGTAACAATGGAGGATGTCTAGTTTTGTTGTATATGTAAGGTAGAACATTTGTAAATGAGAGAAAACGGTGAATTAAATATAGTGAAGCACTAAACAGTTCTGACCAGGGCACAAAGTAATTAACATTTGTGACCAGGTCACCAAGTAATAAACAGTTCTGACCAGGGCACCAAGTAATGAACAGTTCTGACCAGGGCACCAAGTAATGAACAGTTCTGACCAGAGCACCAAGTAATGAACAGTTCTGACCAGGGCACCAAGTACTGAACAGTTCTGACCAGGGCACCAATTACTGAACAGTTCTGACCAGGGCACAAAGTAATGAACAGTTCTGACCAGGGCACCAATTACTGAACAGTTCTGACCAGGGCACAAAGTAATGAACAGTTCTGACCAGGGCACCAAGTAATGAACATTTCTGACCAGGGCACCAAGTAATGAACAGTTCTGACCAGGGCGCCAAGTAATGAACAATTCTGACCAGAGCACCAAGTAATGAATAGTTCTGACAAAAAGACCAAGTAATGAACAGTTCTTATTAGGGCACGAAGTAATGAACAGTTCTGACCAGAGCGCCAAGTAATGAACAATTCTGACCAGAGCACCAAGTAATGAATAGTTCTGACAAAAAGACCAAGTAATGAACAGTTCTTATTAGGGCACGAAGTAATGAACAGTTCTGACCAGGGCACCAAGTAATGAACAGTTCTGACCAGGGCACCAAGTAATGAACAGTTCTGACCAGGGCACCAAGTAATGAACAGTTCTGACCAGGGCACCAAGTAATAAACAGTTCTGACCAGGGCACCAAGTAATGAACAGTTCTGACCAGAGCACCAAGTAATGAACAGTTCTGACCAGGGCGCCAAGTAATGAACAATTCTGACCAGAGCACCAAGTAATGAATAGTTCTGACAAAAAGACCAAGTAATGAACAGTTCTTATTAGGGCACGAAGTAATGAACAGTTCTGACCAGAGCGCCAAGTAATGAACAATTCTGACCAGAGCACCAAGTAATGAATAGTTCTGACAAAAAGACCAAGTAATGAACAGTTCTTATTAGGGCACGAAGTAATGAACAGTTCTGACCAGGGCACCAAGTAATGAACAGTTCTGACCAGGGCACCAAGTAATGAACAGTTCTGACCAGGGCACCAAGTAATGAACAGTTCTGACCAGGGCACCAAGTAATAAACAGTTCTGACCAGGGCACCAAGTAATGAACAGTTCTGACCAGAGCACCAAGTAATGAACAGTTCTGACCAGAGCACCAAGTAATGAACAGTTCTGACCAGGGCACCAAGTAATGAACAGTTCTGACCAGGGCACCAAGTACTGAACAGTTCTGACCAGGGCACCAAGTACTGAACAGTTCTGACCAGGGCACCAAGTACTGAACAGTTCTGACCAGGGCACCAAGTACTGAACAGTTCTGACCAGGGCACCAAGTACTGAACAGTTCTGACCAGGGCACAAAGTAATGAACATTTCTGACCAGGGCACCAAGTACTGAACAGTTCTGACCAGGGCACAAAGTAATGAACATTTCTGACCAGGGCACCAAGTAATGAACAGTTCTGACCAGGGCACCAAGTAATGAACAGTTCTGACCAGAGCACCAAGTAATGAACAGTTCTTATTAGGGCACCAAGTAATGAACAGTTCTTATTAGGCCACGAAGAAATGAACAATTTTGACCAGGGCACCAAGTAATGAATAGTTCTGACCAGGGCACCAAGTAATGAACAGTTCTGACCAGGGCACCAAGTAATGAATAGTTTTGACAAAAAGACCAAGTAATGAACAGTTCTTATTAGGGCACGAAGTAATGAACAGTTCTGACCAGAGCACCAAGTAATGAACAATTCTGACCAGAGCACCAAGTAATGAACAATTCTGACCAGAGCACCAAGTAATGAACAATTCTGACCAGAGCACCAAGTAATGAACAATTCTGACCAGAGCACCAAGTAATGAACAATTCTGACCACAGCACCAAGTAATGAACAATTCTGACCAGGGCACCAAGTAATGAACAATTCTGACCACAGCACCAAGTAATGAACAGTTCTGACCAGGGCACCAAGTAATGAACAGTTCTTATTAGGGCACGAAGTAATGAACAGTTCTTATTAGGGCACGAAGTAATGAACAGTTCTTATTAGGGCACGAAGTAATGAACAGTTCTTATTAGGGCACGAAGTAATGAACAGTTCTTATTAGGGCACGAAGTAATGAACAGTTCTTATTAGGGCACGAAGTAATGAACAGTTCTTATTAGGGCACGAAGTAATGAACAGTTCTTATTAGGGCACGAAGTAATGAACAGTTCTTATTAGGGCACCAAGTAATGAACAGTTCTGACCAGGGCACCAAGTACTGAACAGTTCTGACCAGGGCACCAATTACTGAACAGTTCTGACCAGGGCACAAAGTAATGAACAGTTCTGACCAGGGCACCAATTACTGAACAGTTCTGACCAGGGCACAAAGTAATGAACAGTTCTGACCAGGGCACCAAGTAATGAACATTTCTGACCAGGGCACCAAGTAATGAACAGTTCTGACCAGGGCGCCAAGTAATGAACAATTCTGACCAGAGCACCAAGTAATGAATAGTTCTGACAAAAAG
The DNA here is from genome assembly GCF_947242115.1 of Biomphalaria glabrata. NCBI lineage: Eukaryota > Metazoa > Mollusca > Gastropoda > Planorbidae > Biomphalaria > Biomphalaria glabrata. Next base: position 38,836,202 of record NC_074715.1, read on the forward strand.
ACCAAGTAATGAACAGTTCTTATTAGGGCACGAAGTAATGAACAGTTCTGACCAGAGCGCCAAGTAATGAACAATTCTGACCAGAGCACCAAGTAATGAATAGTTCTGACAAAAAGACCAAGTAATGAACAGTTCTTATTAGGGCACGAAGTAATGAACAGTTCTGACCAGGGCACCAAGTAATGAACAGTTCTGACCAGGGCACCAAGTAATGAACAGTTCTGACCAGGGCACCAAGTAATGAACAGTTCTGACCAGGGCACCAAGTAATAAACAGTTCTGACCAGGGCACCAAGTAATGAACAGTTCTGACCAGAGCACCAAGTAATGAACAGTTCTGACCAGAGCACCAAGTAATGAACAGTTCTGACCAGGGCACCAAGTAATGAACAGTTCTGACCAGGGCACCAAGTACTGAACAGTTCTGACCAGGGCACCAAGTACTGAACAGTTCTGACCAGGGCACCAAGTACTGAACAGTTCTGACCAGGGCACCAAGTACTGAACAGTTCTGACCAGGGCACCAAGTACTGAACAGTTCTGACCAGGGCACAAAGTAATGAACATTTCTGACCAGGGCACCAAGTACTGAACAGTTCTGACCAGGGCACAAAGTAATGAACATTTCTGACCAGGGCACCAAGTAATGAACAGTTCTGACCAGGGCACCAAGTAATGAACAGTTCTGACCAGAGCACCAAGTAATGAACAGTTCTTATTAGGGCACCAAGTAATGAACAGTTCTTATTAGGCCACGAAGAAATGAACAATTTTGACCAGGGCACCAAGTAATGAATAGTTCTGACCAGGGCACCAAGTAATGAACAGTTCTGACCAGGGCACCAAGTAATGAATAGTTTTGACAAAAAGACCAAGTAATGAACAGTTCTTATTAGGGCACGAAGTAATGAACAGTTCTGACCAGAGCACCAAGTAATGAACAATTCTGACCAGAGCACCAAGTAATGAACAATTCTGACCAGAGCACCAAGTAATGAACAATTCTGACCAGAGCACCAAGTAATGAACAATTCTGACCAGAGCACCAAGTAATGAACAATTCTGACCACAGCACCAAGTAATGAACAATTCTGACCAGGGCACCAAGTAATGAACAATTCTGACCACAGCACCAAGTAATGAACAGTTCTGACCAGGGCACCAAGTAATGAACAGTTCTTATTAGGGCACGAAGTAATGAACAGTTCTTATTAGGGCACGAAGTAATGAACAGTTCTTATTAGGGCACGAAGTAATGAACAGTTCTTATTAGGGCACGAAGTAATGAACAGTTCTTATTAGGGCACGAAGTAATGAACAGTTCTTATTAGGGCACGAAGTAATGAACAGTTCTTATTAGGGCACGAAGTAATGAACAGTTCTTATTAGGGCACGAAGTAATGAACAGTTCTTATTAGGGCACGAAGTAATGAACAGTTCTGACCAGAGCACCAAGTAATGAACAGTTCTGACCAGAGCACCAAGTAATGAACAGTTCTTATTAGGGCACCAAGTAATGAACAGTATGACCAGGGCACAAAGTAATGAACAATTCTAACCAGGGCACGAGCCATGGACCCTCCGATTCGTCGATTCCTCCTAGCAGCACCACTGAAATGGGAAAGGGGAAATATCTTTAGTCGGGTGGTTTGTTCGCCTGTTACTGTGTTGCTGCTGGTTAAGACACTCCACTATTTCGCTATATTTATTTTCTCAGAAAAAAACGCTGTCTCTAGTGCTGCCTTTATATATCTAATTTTAATGCGGTTTTTAAATAGTTTCACTTCTACTCAATCATGTTGAACTGTTGTAGAGATCTTGTTATATTTGTCCCTAAAGAATTATCAATTCATGACTAACTTACAATACCAAATCTCCTTCATTCGCAGAACAAGACCTGTTCATAAAAATGTATATATTTTTGGAAGGGAAAAGTCCATTCTTCAGGTCCAGTACTACATTGAATTTGAAGAGTTATACGCCATCTCAACATCGGCAAAAAAAATGTCCTTTACTCATTAGTTATTAAGAGAGATGTAAAATATTCTTATATTGTATAAAGGAGGTCTGGTTTTTTTTTAGTAGTTTTTTTTTGTTATGAATACAAAAACAAATATATGAGTTCATTATTTGCTGGTGTGACACAGGCTTTTAATCTGACTATTTAATATTTTTGTGAGTTCAGAACATTGCACTTATTGCTACAATGTTATTATAACATATTTGTTCTTTGATTTAGATTGCACAGAGTGTTACGATGTGTTTGTCGACTAGCTGGAGTTTTTCGACTTTTGATCCAAAATGTCACTATCGTTTCAACCATTATAAAGCCAACAGAATTACAAATAAGTTGTTGTCTTTTGTTTTGTTTGTTTTTTTTGTTTTGCTTTGTTCTTTTATATATGTTAGTCGTTACAATTTAGAAGTGTTTTTATTAATTATATTTATTATATACCCGATTTTAAAGACTGTTCAATATATATTATATGTCAAAGTTAATCGGTAAAGTTATTATATCATTTCGTCTATTTGCGGCTGATTATTCCCCTTCACGCACACTGAACAAATCTTCAATGATTTCCCCTTGACAATAAATCAAAGCGAAATGGGAAGAATGAAGGCCGGAAATTGTGTGAAGTACTCAGTTCTGCTTTTATGGAGGATGATAAAATTTTTGAGTTTGTCGTTACAGAACAAAAAGATATCCACTTTGTAACTGTGCACTCAAAAACAGAGGTTCTAAAACTTGTAGAAGTCAGGATCCAGGAACGTCACTGTTGACCACAAATGATTTACCACATGATGGAAGATAAGAATATCACAAACTATATATATGTAGATGTGAATATATAATTCACATACAAGGAATGATGCTTATGATGCTTACACATTGCATTTGATAATCATATATTTTACGATTAACATTCTTGTATTAAAACGAGTCCTGTTAATGTGAATATACTGCGGTATTACGTCTAGCCATTCTGCTATGTCTACCACATTTAAAACTATTGTTAAAGATGAGACTAGTTCTTGTGAAACTCTGTCACTACCAGCCAACTTCAACGACTGTACTGAGAGGGTTGCTAATTCGTTATAACTTTGTTTCCAGAGACCATAGATGGCTGCCTGGTTGTGCGGTTTGCGCGCTGGACTGTCGTTCAGATTTATCGATGGTCCCGGGTTCAAACCCTGCCCGCTCCCATCCCCCGCAGTCCTGCGGAAGGTTTGGACTAGGAAGTAAACTATCTTCAACTCTGAAGGAACATCCGAAACATGCAAAACATTTTACAAACATTTTTACAAACTTTTGAGACGCTCTTAACTATTGACGAGGCTGAAACTGAAGCATCCCGAAGAAAACCCGCCATTTTCCTTCTCTGTACCACATTATAAAACGGCCCATTGAGGAACGGTGAGTGGACCCTGACAGGATTGTTGAGGTTTTCTTCCATCACCGCCCATGGTTCCTTGGCACTCCAGCGTGTTCTCGTTTAGCTGACCTATTTGCCTACTCGTCTCTATCGAACTCCGCTATGGTGCTGAGAAACGTTTCCCGGACGTCTGCCTACCATTCAGGTGATCAAGTGCGTGTAAAGTCTAGCCTTATTTAGTGAACTTAATTTATCGATCAGACTTGAGATCACGCGTAGTCTGACCTATTGTATGTGCAGCACCTTGAGATCTGAATATGTTAGATCACGTTAATTCTTAAAAAAAACAAACTATTAAACGAAGTTAAATAAAGCAATGTAAACAAGATATAATAATAATAATAATAATAATAGTAAAAATTAAAGTTCCCCTTTCAGACTTGCGATCTATAAGGCCAGCACAACGACCAACCGCCTTTACCTTCCCCAAATAAAGTCAGGTACCCATTACAGTTGGGTGAACTCATGGCTAATGGTTAAGCGCTTGGCTTCCGAACCAGGGATCCTGGGTTCGAATCTCTGTGAAGACTGGGATTTTCAATCTCGAGATTTTAGGGCACCCCTCAGTCCTGTGGCTACACATGGAAAACTCTGATTTGACCATTATAATTTTTCAAAATATAATCATCTGAAAATAAAATTTGTCTGCATATCGTGGACACACGTCAGTGGAAATTCCCGCATATATTTGCTAATGAGTTAAATCATAAATTTACTAATAGATGTTCCGAAACATTTTGCGCACCCTATTGTAGAATACAGCCTGGAGTACAGTCTTTTTTTTTATGTTTCTAAATGTAAATCTATATTACAAAACTAGAATCTTTTATGTAATATCTCTAAGTAGATCTAGATCCAGTATTATAGTCTAGACTACTGCCTTTTAATGTTACCATGTCTGTATCACCAAACTAGAATTTTATATATTCTGGGTAGATTTATGGACGTTGCCTAGATTTTTTTTAGAGTGGGGGGAATATGAGCGGGTTTAAAAAAAACATTCATTTTTAGATCTCATTCATTAGTAATTGAAAGCAAAGTGTCAAAAGCTTCGTTAAAAAGGAATTATCTTTTAAAGAAAAACTTTCTTTTTCATGTTTTTTTGTTTGTTTTAGGTTTCAGAAAACAACGAATGGAAACAGAAAGGTAAAATGGGTCAACACTCAACAGTGACATTTGTGAGCTAAGTATGTAATGTCAGTTGTTTTAAAGCTCAGTTTAAATGACAAAGTTATATTTACATACTCCAAACAGGCAGAAAGTCATTTAATGGACGTGCCAACAGCGCAAGATTAATAGTGAGATCTAAACATCACGTTGGCTTATACTTTCTTGAAGTATTGATCTCTCTCTCTCTCTCTCTCTCCCTCTCTCTCACTCACTCACTTCTTTTCTCACCTACTTTTATATGTTTTTTTTTTCTCCCTCCTCTCCCATTTTTCTTTTATTGCTGTCTACGGTCTATCACAAAAGATCTAGGTTAAAGCCTGATCGTGTCCAGTCTACTGTCTATCACAAAAGATCTAGGTTAAAGCCTGATCGTGTCCAGTCTACTGTCTATCACAAAAGATCTAGGTTAAAGCCTGATCGTGTCCAGTCTACGGTCTATCACAAAAGATCTAGGTTAAAGCCTGATCGTGTCCAGTCTACGGTCTATCACAAAAGATCTGGGTTAAAGCCTGATCGTGTCCAGTCTACGGTCTATCACAAAATATCTAAACTAAAGCCTGATCGTGTCCAGTCTACGGTCTATCACAAAAGATCTAGGTTAAAGCCTGATCGTGTCCAGTCTACGGTCTATCACAAAAGATCTAGGTTAAAGCCTGATCGTGTCCAGTCTATGGTCTATCACAAAAGATCTAGGTTAAAGCCTGATCGTGTCCAGTCTACGGTCTATCACAAAAAGATCTAGGTTAAAGCCTGATCGTGTCCAGTCTACGGTCTATCACAAAAGATCTAGGTTAAAGCCTGATCGTGTCCAGTCTGCGGTCTATCACAAAATATCTAGGTTAAAGCCTGATCGTGTCCAGTTATTTTTCAGTTCTTCACTAACTGTACAGCAAACACTTAATGTTCTATACAGGTGTCCTATTGCGTTCAGAAATAAGTCGCTGTTGTATTTCGTTTAAGAGCTTTTCTTTAATGTCTTCTGGGGATTTTCTAATCAATGTCAATATGTGATTTGAATGTCAATATTGATATGATAGTATATTTAGAAGTGCTAAAGTCTATATTGCATTCTAGCCTTATTATTATTATTAATATTATGTGGTTTGATTGTCAATATGTGATTGAATGTCAATATGTCATTTGAATATCAATATGTGATTTGAATGTCAATATATGATTGTATTTATAGAAGTGCTTAAGTCTATATTGTATTTTAGCCCCAAAAAGGTTGCAGTGGCATGAACAAGACGTGACAAAGTTTCTAAACATTTAGTGATGCTGGTAAAAAGTGGAATGATAGAGGTCAAGGAAGTGAGGACTTAGATCAGATTGGATTAGCACCACTAAGACTATTTGCATGAAGAACGAAATAGACAAAAACTCGAACTGCCTATTTTTAAAACCCATTGAAAATTGTGTTTCCATATATTCAACTATCTAGTCTTGAGCAGCAGATAACACAAGGTCAAGAAGTATCAAATAAATAGGATATAAACCGAAGACGCTCAATTCCTTCAGCCGAAGGCCATATTAGATTCTCAACAGGCGTGTCACGAGCCAGGTTGATACTTTTCTTCCCTTTGTAACAAAGCTTCTATCAACTGTGTCTGTCGGGTACAATTTGTGTACACGTCCTTTGTCCTACTTCCCATTCTGGGATCGAGTTGAAACTTATAACAATTATTCATTGTTCCTAACAAAATATGAAAAAAGAATTAAAATAACCAATTAATTAATTATTGGTGATAATTAATTACTTTTATTTGATATTGAGTTTCTAGATATGGCTTACAGTATTGATCTATATGACTTTAAATAACAGTTCTTCACCTTAGATTAGCTTTGTTTTAAAAAAAAACAAAACAATATTTCTTTGATTCTGTCTGTTTTAACATACTTATTTCATTCACCGTGGTGAGAAGTTTCGATGGGCCAGCTAGTACAGCGTCACAGGCAAAATATGGCTCGCTGGCCGTCAGTTGGACATAAATAGTGTATTCAATGATCGAAATCTTTAAATGAAACGAGTCCTATGTGGTTGTATACATTTTTTTCTAAAACTGAACCTTTTTCAGTACAGCACGCTTTATAACAATACTTCGGGGGAGGGAGATTTAAAAAAAAAAAGGAATATTTTTTGCCCCCCCCAATCCCCCCCCCCCTTCCCTTTGCCACTTCTAATAATAGGCCTATAGAACCAGACATACAAGATGATGCGCAAAATGTTTTAGCAATTTATTTATTACACTGTAGTGCCCAGGAGACTTTATCGGTGGGAAAGGGGGGTGGGGGAGGGGTAAAAATGCTTCGAAGCTTTTTAATCTAACATTCATGAGTTATTAAGAGAAAAGGTTGTATAACTTGTATAATGGAGGTATTGCCTGTTTAGAAACAGTATTTACACAATGTTTTTCTTGTTGTGAGATGTGTAACATTATTGAAACATCAGTCCGTCATTTCATCTCAAATTGATTTTGTCTATGTCGTAATGAAAATTATATTTAGTTTTATTCACAAGCAGAATTTTATTCAAGTTATCTCAAGTTCTATAATCTCAAATAGTATACGTCTACATCGGTTTAATTCTCTACTAGTAATCAGGTACTACAAATTAAGGACCGACAACAACAGTGTGGTGATAATGTACATGATGTAATGAAGCAGATAAATTGTGGTAATGTTGTTTCTGTACTCCTGTCTGCAATCAAGTATGACGCAATGGCTTATGGCATACACGTTTAACTATCAAGCATACCAAGCAATATAAGGAACTTCCTCTTGATTGTTATGAATTTGCTTAACAGCTCTATATAAAGTCATTGGTGTTTCGATGCTAGGGAAAAACAAAACGGAAAAAAGGGACATAATATAAAGTAAAACCTTTATGATCATCCTCTTATTATCTCCCCTCTGTCGGTATTCTATAAAAATAATAATGTTAACAAATTGTTTTGATAACTTTGAAGTAGTGGATATTTGACATGATAGTGAATCTTATTAAACACCAAACTATGTGCTTGTTAACTGTTTAATGTGAATCAACGTTTTTTGTAGATCACTGAGTGTATATGGAAGGTGTAGCACACTTAGTTCCGTGAGGTGTTTACATATATATATACATATTGTTATGACCCTGCATTGCATACTGTGATTATATGCGAAATAGTGCACCTTGGAACACAATGGAGAAACAGAGAAGAGAATGAAAAGCAAGGGCTCTTTAGCTGTTATTAGTTTGATTCTAGTTTCTTATCTTATATAATACAGACGTTACTTAAAAAAAGAAAATGATTACGTCCTACGCGTCATGCATTTAGTCGTGCATAAATTTGGCTAAGTCACTGGTTTTCCTGGCTAGCTCAGGCAACCCATTCCATGCTCTAATAGCACTAGGGAAGAAAGATGATTAAACTAAAGGTGCGCATTTTATAATCCATTCATTGAGGTTATTTGGCTAAAAATAACAATATTGATGAAGCAGTGAATTTGATTTTTAACCATAGACTATATATTACATGTAATATATAGTCTATGGTCTTTACATACAAAATAATAGCACGCATAATTATGAACCACATCTACACCTATATTAATTGTTGCTTGTAATGCTAACTATATACGGGAATCGTATCACAAGTACATTAACAGTCGTATTCTTTGTCAAGAGGGGATGAATAATGAATAATTGGTGCCTATCAATAAATAAGAATTAATACATGACCACTTCTAGAGCATCAACTCTATTCCATGTATAGCATTTTATATATGTGTGTGTGTGTGTATGTGGTCATCTGCCTCTAACACATAGATCAACATTTTAAATTATAATATCCTTATTATTCATGAGATATAATAATAATAGTAATAATTTTTATTATGCATAATGAAATGTGTCTTACAATTTGTGCATTACACCAAACAAAACATTATATTTTGTCCGTGATGATAAAGTGATACTAGCATGACCTGAATGGTGTATTTTAATCTTTAGAACCTTCGTTGGCTTTTTTACTAATTTTTTTTTTCGAAAAGTTGTTTATTACCAATGACCTTACTAGTAGCTTTTAGATTTCTGTTTAACGTTCAGACTGCCATACCAGGCAGCTACAATTAAACATAAAACAATACTACAGATATGAGCCTGGGAAAACAGTGACAAAGGTTTGTGCCAACACTAAAAAGGGACCTTCTTCGTTGTAGTCTTAATCTTTGTTGCCCTTGTGTTAGAATCTTAGTCTTTGTTGCCCTTGTGTTAGAATCTTAATCTTTGTTGCCCTTGTGTTAGAATCTTAATCTTTGTTGCCCTTGTGTTAGAATCAGTATTTTCGTTGAAATTTAATTTAATTTACAGAAACAACGCCATTTTACATCTTTTTCTTAAGTAAGTCGATTATCAATTGTTTGTGGTTTTTTTTTTACATTTAATATTTTTTAAAATTTATCATTACAGCACTTCTCAATGTTTTATATTTTTCTAAAATAACTATTTACGTCTGAGCTCTCTGACAGTATTATCACATTGTATATGTGGGCTAATCGTAAATGCTTTTCTTTTTTCAAAAAAATGATTTAGTATTTTATTGAAAGCGTGAAATCAATGGAGAACAATCTTGCAAGTGTTGAGTGAGTCTAGCTGTTTGTAGATACAATAGTCAAGCCCAGGAGTAGTCCGAGTGTTCGCTTTAGAAGTTAAACAGTGATTTTCTCGACATTGAATTCTTCATCTGCCGTTTCTTTTGTTATTTTGATTATTTATTAAAATTTAATTTAATAATAAAATTTAACGACAAACACTTAGAAAAAAATCTTGAAATACAGAATATATGGTATGAAACACAGACTATATGGTATGAAACACAGACTATATGGTATGAAACACAGACTATATGGTATGAAACACAGAATATATTTTGGTATAAATCAATTGATTCCAATATCAACGACTAAATTTCTATAAATTAGGACAAAAACAAAATATCTGAAATACGTAAGAAAATTTACAATTCTTCAAATAAAGTACACAGAGTTACAATAGATTTCAAGATTTTCTGTTCAACCCTAAACGTGAATGTAAATCAAACAAGTTTTTTTAGATATGAAATTGATAGCACTTTATAAAACTAAAATCTAGCGAGATAGTCTGAGGTCACTCTGAAATCCTCTTGATTTAGGTCAGATTGTTCGTGAAAGAGTGTCCAGCGCACACCATTTAACCAAAGGACATGTCAATAACTTAGGAGTGCGACTCATACACTTCGACATAAACAAGCTCTCTCTCTGATATTGCTGTGACGCTGGGGGGGGGGGGAGAATTGAATGTAACTGATGAAGAGAACACCTCACCTCGCAGGAGGCGGCTTGGGAACGATACAGCTAGAGATGTCTAACCAAGACCGAAGGATACACATTTGAAAGAAGACTCACTGACGATTACATATGTAGAGGGCGAAAAGAGAATCCAAAATCAACCACCGATGGACAACAGTTATGTCAGCGCTGGCTTGGCAAAAATATGTAGGTCTCAGCTGGGACTGCGTAGCCACTTGAAATATTGCACTCCTCATTAATCTTCGGACTCGAAGAAAAGCCTTATTATTATTATTGTTATTTATTTATGAATTTAATGCCACTCCGCCACACATTCCAATGTGTTTGTTGTAGCTGTTGTTTATCTACATGTTTGTTGTAGCTGTTGTTTATCTACATGTTTGTTGTAGCTGTTGTTTATCTACATGTTTGTTGTAGCTGTTGTTTATCTACATGTTTGTTGTAGCTGTTGTTTATCTACATGTTTGTTGTAGCTGTTGTTTATCTACATGTTTGTTGTAGCTGTTGTTTATCTACATGTTTGTTGTAGCTGTTGTTTATCTACATGTTTGTTGTAGCTGTTGTTTATCTACATGTTTGTTGATGCTGTTGTTTATCTACATGTTTGTTGTAGCTGTTGTTTATCTACATGTTTGTTGATGCTGTTGTTTATCTACATGTTTGTTGATGCTGTTGCATAAATCTATCAAACTAAAAATAATTCAATTAACCACATTTAATGCGAATGGGAGTAGAGAAAGTTATATTCTCATAATTCTCAAGGCATTAGTAGAATTTGTAGAATTGAAAATTATTTTTCTGTGGAATGTTATCACTAGTCATTCTTTGTTTTGATATACTATACAAAGATAGTTCAGATCAAACACTTTTAACTTTGAATAGAATAGAATATTGCTGGCCAGCAGTCTACTTTAGGAAAAAAAGCTATCTAAGAGCATTGATTTAGTTAAAACTTTCTGCTAACAAAACCAAGTAATGTTGTAAATATCTGATGAGCAGCCTCGGGGTGAAAGTTCATGTTGGCTGTAGCTACTGTCAGGTCCCAGGTGTTGAAGTAAATGACCTTGTGACGAATCTCGTAGAAGATTTCTTTCTGAAGCCTCATGATTTCATGACCAAGCATGTCTCCAGCCTCGTAATGCTTAGGCCAACCTACTTGTGAAGTATGGGGACTCTGTAAACAAAAATAAACATTACCTTATCATTATAAGAATGGCAATAATAATATTCAAAAGTTGAAAAGCGAAAAAACGGACAAAATATGGAAGTATAAGCTTGGAGATTAAGCGACAAAGGAAGTTGCAAACTCCAACAGAACATGCTGTTGTTATATCAACCGAGAGGACAATGGCAACTTAGCTCACAGACACCTCCAAGGCCCTTAACATCCCTAAGAAGATTATCGTTGCCTCTCAAAGGGTGGTATTGTTGCAAACCTGCCACATAACCAAAAAATTCCTCAATCGGACATAGTTAAGCGATCACAATGAATTTTGTTTCTCTTTGACGAAGCTAAGTCCTGCCTGAATATTAGTTAATTTATTTTATTATAATAATAGCAGTAGCACTGTTTTTATTAGCGGCCCCCGAAAGGGGGAATAGCCACTATTAGTTGTGTGTAGTCCGTCCGTCCGTCTCATTGAGATAGCATGAGCTTAAAAATATATTGAAAATCCGACATCATAATATTTAAGAACTTTCAAAATTCTGATGCAACGGCTACTTTTTTTTTTCTTTCTGAAAGCGGATAATTTAATTCTTAAAATCAACTATTCAAGCAGTTTTTTTCATAAAAATACACAATTTTGTAACTATTCACTATTATAAGGAATAAAAAAACAACAACACGGGAGGCTTTTTAGTAAGAAAGTTAATAATTTAGGATATCTTAACACATTTATGCAAAAGATTTCAGATTTAAAAAAAAAAATGTTGAACCTTTTTTTAGTATTCAATTAGGTATTTTCTGTCAAGCTAGCTACTTACATTTTTTTTAATGTTTACTTTTTTTTATTAAAAAAATTACATTTAGTATGTATATAAGTCGAATATAGATTAAAACAGCAATTACTAAGTACCACTGCATATTATTCACATGAAGCCTAGATCATAAACATGAAAACAATAAACTTTAATCGATGCAGACTTACAGAGTAAGGAAAAAAGGGCTTTTGTACGGTTCGATTTTAACCTTCCAAAAGTCATTACTTCTCAACGTCGTAGCTATAATGGAACGGGTGGCTTTTGTCTTCTAAGATGTCTCCGACTTTGCTAAGACATTCGTGTATGAAAAGCTTATTTGGATAGAGTAGATTTTGGTTCAGACGCTCTTTTTTTTAAGACTGTCCAAGCGGCGCAACAGCTTAGACGGCACTTTCCCAGCCTTGTAAACAATTTATTGCATTTGTTAGCAGACCTTGTATTGTCCAACAGTAAAACACGAGCAACACACATGACTAGCACTCGTTCATAAAATAGAATACAAGTCTCGGCTCATGAATGCTACACATACCTGGAGCACGACTAAAACTTGAGAATTTCTTTGAAACAGTCTGACTAATGCGTCTCTGATGGCTCTGTACTTGTAATCTATAGAACTGATGTGTGCAGTGGTGATGTGGAAATAATGGTTGAGGAAAACCAGGTAGCGTCCCTTGGAAGGTATTTTATCAATCTCAACACTAGCAGCATTCAGTGAACCGATTTCTGCTATTTTGAACTAAGGAAAAAAAATGTTTGTTGTTTTACTAAATTACTATTATATTAAATATGTCAAATTGAAATATGATACAATTGCTCTAAGATGAAAACAACGGAGAATGACAAGAAACGTCTCTATATGACCAAGTAGGGGACAGGCAGACACGGCAAGATGTTGAGTCAATGAAAAATACCCATAGTTCAGTGCGACACTTACTCCATTCATGAATGGTTGGGTGTGAGGTTCCCATCTCAACCTGAACTTGTTGCCTTCGTGAACACATAGCAACGGTTTGTGCCAAGCTTCGGTCGAGGCTTTCTTAACCTGCACACATGAGGATCCTTGGACGAATTTGTTATAGTGGGATCGACCATTAGAATCTCCCAAAAGAATTATCTATCAGAGATTAAAACAAAAAGTTTAGATCTAGTTCATCAATTGTTAAAGAATACTTTTTGTTATAACAAGACAGATATGAAAAACTTTGGTTAAATAATGCAGCTCTTGTAAATAGCATAATTAGATAGTAATGTTATTCTAAATTGAGGATTAAGACACTAAAACAATTATTGATCGGTTTTTTTTAATGGCTTAGCTTGCTGAAAGTGCTCATGTTTTTACAAAGAGTGTTTCAACTCACTCTGTTTCTTTTCTGGTAAAATGTTAGATCACGTTATTTCTCCCACACTCATTCTAGAATCAAGCTGATATTTCGCACATTTATTTCTTTTACCTGACAAAACTAGAATCAATTTTTTTTTTAAATAACCCACTAGTTGATTAAATTTCGATAATTATTTATTTAGTTTGTATCGAACAGGGGAAAGAAATGATACTGGAATGATGTGGTGGTATAAATTGAATTAGTCCCCTTTATACTTTGTTTTAAAGTTTGAAAATAACAATAGATAAATATAGAAGCTTCTATTTTCATAAGTACTTCTCTGGTACAGTGGTTAGTGCGTTAGCTTTAGTAGGATATAGCCCTCGAGTTCGTATCCAAGTCGTTCAACTTTGTAATTTAATTTTATTTTTATAAATGCATTTAAAAAACGATCAACCAAATATTCAAATCATTCTCCCCCAACCCCCAGACAAGTGATAGGAGCATAGCGTATTGAGAAAGTTCAAAGCATGAAATAGCGCTAAACAAAAGCAATTAGTAAAAATATTTCCAATCGCACAGATTTATTGTTGTTAGCCTATATCTAGTACAAATGTAATTACATGACTTATCTAAATTAATTGATACAGCTATGTTATATATAAGCTTTATTATTTTTTTTACTTTTTAAATATTTTCTTGTTAGGCCTATATCATTTAGAAATTAATAAATAATTTAAGATCTATGTCCTTTTAAAAAAGGAAACAAAAATTCCTTGAATTCTTACAAAGCTCTAGATTTTAGTCCTATGCCATAACACTAATGCCTCTATGCCGTCACATCTGTGTTTATTGTCAGATCTACTTGTTGCAATGCTTGACGTCCGAATTATATAACAAGGCTCTTATAGTCTTGTTTCTATTCTTTGTCATCTGACAGCTCTATTACCTCTATGTCCTGATAGATGTAACTTGTGTTCAAGTGACCTATGTGACAATGTCGAGGCATCCAGACATTTTTATACATAAAACCTGTTGGGGATTCAAAGTCCCAGGTCTCTGAGATTGGTATTTCATTGCAAGCAGTCTTGGGCTGTAGGAAAAGCTTCTCAGAGGCATCTATAGTAAATGTAAGAACGAATCAGACAACGAAGGCAATAAATTTATTATGAAATTGAAACAAACTCAAACATAGTGGCAATCGCACAAGACAAGCCAATGTTATAGAGATCTAAGAGTTATAGGAATCAGACAAACCAGGAAGAAATGCCATTTCAGGGGTGAATCCAAGGCAACACTTTTGTCTTTTTATGTGGGCAGGAATGTTTCTCCGGGTCTCTAGTCTCTATAAAATAAAAGTCGTCCTTCAACAGAAGGAGGCAAACATTTGGGCATAAGTGCTTAATCATCTTAATGATTAAATGAAATCATTTGAAGTGCCATCTTCCTCGCTCTAAATGAACTTTAAAATGCCTGCTTGTTGCTTTGTAAAGGAAGCTGAGGCGGTAACATAAGAATACTTTTAAAATAACAAATAACATATTTTTGTTACGTTAAAAGTAAAATATAAAAATACAGTAACAGTGTTAGTTCTCCACATGGATACTTCCCAGGGGTGGGGGCTGTCGAGTGGGATGTAGGGCGATTGACCTTTCCACCCATCCTGCATCTACCAATTTGTACATCCTATAGGATGTATGTCTATTTATATCATAGGCCATTGGTTTACCGCGGTATAGTTTGTTCGACCCTTTTTCATGGCGCCAGTTTATACTTTGGTTTGAGAATCACTTGTATACAACAACGGGTCGAGTTATATATTTACATGAAGGAAAAACGTATTACGAACCTGCAACAACATTGAACTGTATGTCATTCGGGACGAGTCGAAATACTGTACTATTGGCCCTGTCCAACAGAGAATGGAAAACAAAATGATCATCACAAACATACAACATGTATTCACAACTATCTACTCGATCTATTGTTAGGAGCGCTAGCTTTTCCATGGGTCTCAAATTATGTTCTGTGACCTTTCACTTTTTCATTTACCTGACGATATTGGCTTGATCAGATAAACCCGATACAACTCAATGTGTTCCTGCATAGAGGGCGAGAAGGTAACTTTTTTTTTTAAGTCAATATATGTCCAGACGAACGTGTCTCTATCCTTATTATTCATTGGTTATTCACAGAAATCACTATTACATAATGGAGGAATTGTATTTTTTTTTTAAACTTCTTTTTATTTCTATTTGTTTGGGAGTAAACGTAGATCTAATTGCTGGAGTAGGCCTAGTGTTAGAAGTATTGCTGAGCGTAAAGAAAGGAAATTTTACTCTAAATGGCAAGTGCAATGATGGTTGCAAACATTAAATGCCTAATTTTTATTTAAAATATTGATCAGTTTCTATAAAGATCTTAAAAATTCAAAGTAGCTAATCAAAAACGTCTCACTCAGACGAACGAAGAAATAGTGCCATCTCTGCTGGTGTGGCGGGAATATTTGAAGGCCCCTCGATGACCCTGCTTCCAGCGAAGTGCAGCTCACAATCTAGCTGTCGTTTCCTTGGCCGACCACAGAACCAAGGAGAGCCGTTAATGGTGGTCATATTACAAATCTGAGACCGGCTGTGTCCAGGTATGACTTCTGTGTGGTAACAGGGCGTTAACTCGCTTGCCTGGTGAACAAATAGTATCGACTAGATTGAACAATTCAAATCTCTAAACAAACTATGTCTGTCGTGTTGTTCAAATCATGACTGTCGTGTTGTACAAACCATGCCTGTCGTGTTGTACAAACCTTGTCTGTTGTGTTGTACAAACCTTGTCTGTTGTGTTGTACAAACCATGCCTGTCGTGTTGCTTTCAGATGACATTGCATGTTCCTATAATTTTAAAACAATCTTTTATAAAATAGAACAGGGGTCGGAAACCTGTTTGACTTGGTGGGCCACAAACATTTTTAAAACCTTATGGCGAGCCGTATAAAACGCTCGTATTTAATTTGAAACACTGAGTTACGTTATTTTCCAGTCACTCTATATTGAGAATGAAGTTTACTCGGTTTATAAGTAGGACAGTGGACTACAAGTATGTCTTTTGAATTTGTAAAAATATTTACATTTAGTGGTTGTGGTACATACAGTAAAAGGTTCTATACAATACATTTGAAAATATTATCTGCCTGACTGCAAAAATCTAGATTATATTTCATTCCGAGCCTGTACACAAATTGTTTCACAAATACATAATAAACTTAATGTTAATGTGATTTTTGTGAGTTGACTACATTTGCATATTTTAATAATGTCATCTGCAACAGACTATGTTAGTTTTGGATGCATATGCTAATCGGCTTATCGAAAAGCTCAGCACAAAGCATACTTTCAGAATAATTAGTGTAAGTGCAGGCCAATCGAACAATTCATGTTTATAACAAATGTCTTCAAGAGTTGAGATATATTGCTTTGTTGTCCTACATAAAATGTCTGCAGCTTTGTTGATTGAAATGTGTCTCAATGACTTCCACCAGAAGACCTTCATTGCATCCTGAATCTCAACTGCCAACAAATTTTGAAACATATTTCAGCATCCTAAGCATGAAAGTTTTCAAAATGAGCTGAGAATTTCTTTATTACACTGTTTGTACAGTCTCACAGAATTTATACGCCGGCCACGTGATGTCAAGAAACTCCCTGGAGACAGCTTTACCACACTGCAGATGAGTATCTGTCTGGCTATATACTTTCTGTCTAGCCGCCTAGCAGTCACAACGTATTGAAAGTGTTTGAAGTTCCTTCCCCCTCCTGTAGTTGTTCCATTCAAACCGACAAGCTCAGCTAGTTCTTCACAAGACCAATTAGTTCTTCACAAGACCAATTAGTTCTTCACAAGACCAATTAGTTCTTCACAAGATCAATTAGTTCTTCACAAGACCAATTAGTTCTTCACAAGACCAATTAGTTCTTCACAAGACCAATTAGTTCTTCACAAGATCTATTAGTTCTTCACAAGACCAATCAGTTCTTCACAAGACCAATTAGCTCTTCACAAGACCAGTTAGCTCTTCATAAGGCCAATTAGTTCTTCACAAGACCAATTAGTTCTTCACAAGACCAGTTAGCTCTTCACAAGACCCATTAGTTCTTCACAAGACCAATTAGTTCTTCACAAGACCAGTTAGCTCTTCACAAGACCCATTAGTTCTTCACAAAACCAATTAGTTATTCACAAGACCAGTTAGTTCTTCACAATCCCAGTTAGTTCAATTTCTTTTACTTATAAGGACAAACTTCATTCACCACAACCAACATGCATGACTTAACAAAATTGTTAACAAAATACGGTCATGATTTGCATTTTTTGATTTGCAATTGATTTTTCTACTTAATTTTCTGCTATTTTCTGCCTAGCACAAACACTAGCGTTAGTTTGTAAAATTTTACAAAGCTTATATCTACGTGTTTTCTCTGATACAAATTATATTCTCCCACTTCCCATTCTCGGATCAAAATGAAAGTTTTCACAATTATTTAGTGCCCCTCAAAAAAACATGAATCAATCGAAAAATTGATAATAATCACAGATAATTTCCCTTTTGACAATATACATTGATTTACAGATATCAATTACCAATAGCTCTGGATTGTAGTATTAACAGAGTAAATGTACATATCAAATTAATAATGTAGAGAATCAAACTCCACATGTTAATTTCTACAAAATACATTGACTTACAACAACTCTCGAATGTAATTTCTCATTAAGTCAATATAAGCTTTTATATTTCTACAGCATAAAAGGTACTCCAGATATTCTATTTGTATTATTTTTTCTTCGAAAAAAAAAAGTCGTGTCTGCTATTTCTGACTTCGATTCGGTAAAAATACTTTTCTCAGAACACAGCGAGCCCATGAAAAGTCAAATTTATCAATATGGTTCTTAATCATGATGTTTGTTCGATTCTTTCCTGACTGCTTGAAGGCAAACTCACAAAGTAAAAAAAAAAATTAAAAATTTCATGACTCCAATTCTTCCTTGTTCCTTCCTTTATTCCTATTGAATTACTTACAGATAGACTGTCGTACGGGGGCGCAGTTAAAGGCTTGGTACACGAACCTCTGGACTTGGGTTCGACTCTCGGTGAAGACTTTGATTTTGAACAACGGAATTTTTAGAGCGCCCCTGAGTCAACCCAACTCTTTTGGATGCGGCCCTCCCACGGTATGTGGGAGTGAATGGTAGAACTTAGACAGCTACCAAGAACAAAATGAACAAATAATAATTGTTGATCACTATATGCCGTTTCATTTTAGATGTTTTCAAAATCTTTTAAGGCATGATCAGAAAAATAGGTTGAAAATGTCAGACGTTTACTTATATGTAGAATCAGTGTCAGCTCTTCGTGGAAGTCCAAAAATAATATGTACACATTCGTTAACCTATATTTCTACTTTAAAAAAAAATTAATGTTGCATAGAAAAAGAAAACATGCACAGTATTACATATAGTATACTTTGCCATGTAATGTTCCATGGTTAACAAACGGCAAACACTGTTTAATTGATAATCACCCTGAATGACACGGGGGGGGGGGGGGGGGGCGCATTGTTTAATTTGACTTACATGTTTCAAATTTTCTATCAACTCCTAGCCCAAACCTGCCGCAGGAAAGAGAGCAGGCTCGAAACGTTAGTCCTGAGTGTGACCATTATGAGTAGAGGGGGCGGAGTGTCTAAATTGAACAAATGTTGACAAAGGAGTAACCCTATTAAAGGAGTCACATTGGTTTGGATGTCAGATTGTCAAAAAAAAAAAAACAGTCATTTTAAAATGAAAATTGTGTAGAGTTTACGTTTTGATTGACAGCGTGTTGAGGTTGAACTTCTTTTCGCCTGAGTAAAAAAAACGTAATGTGAAACTGCCTACCTTTTCATTTTTAAACAAAGCGCCGATGTGTCGAAATGATTTTAGAACCAACTGTAGATATACCAAAGCCCTGAGGTATTCCCTGGAGTAGGTTACCGCAACATGGACTCTAAAAAGTAAACAAAAATTACCGATGTTGTTTACATTCAGAATGAAATGTCATTCAATGTTCAACCAGACTTTTAGCACCACTTTTGTTGTTTTTTGTTGTTGTTGTTTTTTAAATGTAAAAATAGACACCTGCTTTTGAATATGGAGGTATTAGTGGCAGCTAAAGGTTTTGAGTCGCCTAAGTAACCAGACAACACAAAAAACAGCTAAAATTAACTTTTCTTATATAACTTTTTACGATATATAGTTATATAAGACTTTAGGAAGCTGATTTTGAAGAAAACCGGGAAGCGGCGAGGGCTCTGAGCCGTACCCCGCAAGGGATGGGGGCACTTAAAGCGCTTCCCCATATTCATAGCTGGTCCCAATCCCGCAACATGCCACTTTTCTATTAGTAAATGTACTTTTGTATACATCATCATATTTTTTAAGCCTTTTCCAGGTGTACATTCCTACCTCTCTGGGATGGGAGGGGGGGGGGGGTAACAAAAGAAACAGAAAATGATTAGAAGTAAATCAATATAGGAAGGGGAATCATATCTATCTAATACTTTACCGCAATGTACCTATCCAAGATGCTGGTGCTGACGCGATGTAGGTTCCATTGCCCAGGTCTTCTATTTTGGCAGACATGCTTGTGCCGCTCATAAACTTGTCTTGGAACCAAACGCGGATCTCGTCTCCTCCAAATCCTTTAGGGACTCCCCTCCCGTCTTTCACATCTATTTGGAGCTGGATCATCTCTGACAACGTTAATGTCCTGCTGGAGGTGAGAGGTCATCATGATAATATCAGCATTTTCTTCCAGGCCTAACATTTGTATGGTGCAGTAAATGTGGTTTGTGGAGGTGAACAGACAAACAACAGTGACATCAGTCATTCAAAAACAAACAAACATGAAACAAGTTTTGAAAATTAATAATTAATTTGTGTGGGATGTGGGGCTGAGCCAGGACCGGCCTTATAGACAAACTAGGCAGCCGCCTAGGGCCTCTGATTACCTAAGGCCGGCACTGGCTGAGCAAATGAAATAAAAAATTTCATTATTCAGACTAGTGAATAAACCGGTCAGTATTTTTACCTGGGGTTTAACATCAAGACGGTAGAGAATGTCTCACTGGTTGCGCTTAGGACATCAATCACAGGAGGACGAGACAGGTAAAACTTTTCAAAGGAGTACAGTTCATTGACTGGCGGTGTAGACAGATAGTCCCAGTCGAGCATTCCACACCTTAAAACAAGGTTAGAAATTTTCCAGAATCAAAGAATACTTTAAGTTAATGTAGAGGTATTTCTTTGTTTGATTTGAAAGTTAAATTTATACAGGATACAGGAATGGTATATGCAGTGCAGAAGAGACTCAACTGTAAACCCAGCTTACTGTTTATAAGTAAACCCAGCTTACTGTTTGTAAGTAAACTCAGCTTACTGATTGAAAACAAAAACGTTAACAAATAATTGAGTTTCGTGTAAATAGAATCTCGTTCACACATACGAACAAGCGCACTTACACACACAAAGTACGTAGCGTCTTTAATGAACCCAAAACCAGACACGTGACACTAGACTGTAAAGTATTTTTCATTAAAGTCAAAATTTCTCATTTAGAGATGCCTTTGTTCTGGGGGGTGGGGAGGTATTGATTAATTAGATGTTAGATAAAGAAAAAGGAACCAGTTTTTTAAATATAAATTTCTTTAGAATGGGGAAAGAGTCAGGGAAGAGACCTAATAAAACTTGTTTGGTTAATATGAAACACCAGATAATAAAATCATTCGAGCAGTTAGTGTAATGACACTTTTAATTGTAAGAAGTCGCAATTAAACTTAATTTAATTTTAAATTTTATTTTTAACAAGAGTAAACATTTTTAAAATATTTAAAAAAAAACAATACCTCCATGATGATACTTCAAATATAATTCAGGTTTCTTAAATAAAAAGAGAAGCTGTCTTTAAAACAATAGAATAAAGAATATATATGTATACAGTTCAAGTCAATGACCGAACATCAAAAGATGAACACATATGTAATTCTCACGCAATAGCCAGGGACATTCTGTGGACGTCTTGTTCAGCAGTGAATACATCGTTTGGATCTTCCTCTGTTGGACTGCTCCAAAAGGTGCGTGGATCTACAGCGACATCTGCACACTTATTGTTCCTACCAATGACCTGTGATCAAAACAAAAAAAACTCAAAGCCGGTTACTGAGTAACGGGATCTTTGCAATACAGTAACCCATAGATCTATTAGTCTTACTTAAGGAATAGATAGTGTTCGTTTGGAGTGCAATTCTCTTTAGACACGGAAGTCTCCCTTCAATCAACTTAGCCACTGGTCGTTGAATCATATCGCCAGACTACAGAAAGGACAACATTAGTAAGATTTAAGGGGTTAGCTGGGGTGGTACGGCAGAGGAATCCAGATCCAATAGCCTCAGGGTGGCGCCTCCGTAGAAACGTCCGCCCTGGGAATCGGATGGGCTAAGAACAAGAGCGAACATAGCCCCCAGTGGGCTACCTTCAGTTATACTCTAGCGAGCGTACATGCACCTGGTGAGGAAGGAAGAAAAAAAAAGGCTTGCTGACCCAGTCCATCTGTTGCAAGGTTCCCCAGCGACGTCCACACGCATGTAATGGTCCTCCCACGGTTTGCTTCGGTACATTATAGCAGTGTTTCTCAAACTGGTGTACGCGGGCGCTAAGACGAAATTTGTATACAATAAAAAATTAAAAGACATTTAATTCGATCAAATAACTGGAAGATTAATCCATCCGTCCATCATTACCATTTAATATGTCTTTAACGTAGACGACCAAATCGAAGATTTGAAGACATTTTTTTATTTGAATATACACGACTGGGTGTTGAGCCCTTTTGCGCGTGAACATATTATCTTATAATATCCACAAACGAGGAACTGAAACTAATGTTTAATCAAGGATACCACAAATTCTGCATTACATGTCATTGTAAAGAAGTTCCCGGCTTCTTGTTTGGTACAACGTGGATTTCTTGCCGTCATGAACCTCATCACACATACAAGAAACCGACTGGAAATGTATGCTCTTTGAGCCGGGCTTAAATACACTCATAAAATCTCATGAACCTCAACCAAGTCATTTTTTTTAAATTTAAACAGATGATGTCAATAAACACTCCTTCTTCAACAAAATGTTTTTTTAAAAGATTGTTTTACATATGTAATATGCATTTATGTAGTTTTTTTTTTTATTTAAAGGACCATGGGCAAGTTTTTACTATATTAAGGGGTCCCCGGGTCAAAAAAGTTTGAGAACCTCTGCAATATAGGAATAAGGAGAGCCCCCCCCCTTTGAGCTCGGTCTCCGACCTTCGCATAGGAGAAGAAAAGTTTGACGCTGGCTTATGGAAGATGTGTGTGAATAAATGATCACTTTGTTGTCGGTGAAGAGCCCACTTCCCATCATGGCCACGGTACAGAATCCTTTCCCAGGTCAAAGGTTCATAAAATCGGTTTATCTCGGACCTTATTGGACACTTAGAAGAGGTATGGTGTGGCTGCAATAACAAAAAAACAAAACATGCTTCTAACCAACTAGCAAATGACCCAAACCGTGGAAAAAAGCAACGATAAGACAATTACTTTTTGTTTAAATAAACCAACAGAAAGTCTTCATCTTTTAACCCCCCTAGTTACATTCGTAAATAATTGTAAATAATTGTGCAAAATTTTCACAATGTTCACTTTTAAGGCAGAATGCATTGGTTGTTACACCCGAACATTATATTTAGTTTCTTTTTTTTTTTTTTTTTAAAGATTGATATTTAAGATTTAATTTAAATTCTATCCTGGATAGATCATGATACTAACCATAAGTAACTGAGTAGTGTTGAGAGACAGTCTTAAAATATCTCTCACGGACAACTGTTGTTTGTCTTTCTCTGTTTGGTTGACCGTCACCTTTTTGTCCCTAGTTGATAAATCGCCTAAGCTGACACGTCGTGAAGAAGGTTTTTGGTCTGGTGGAAAGTTTACGTTTACATTGGACCCTCTTAATATGCTCGATAAAATCTTGTCCTGAGTACAGCAGGTACTTCTGAAATGTATTTCAATCTTTTATTTGTATCGTCTATACAAAGCTTCAATAGACAAATAATGTTTGTTCTGTGGTTGTTATATACATAATTCTAATTCGGTTTAATTGGTTCGATTCTTATATAATCAGTAACTGCCTTGATGTAGACCTACACTTTGAGGGCTTCGTACAAAATAATTAGTTTCTACATTTCTTCTTCAAATTCTTTATCCTTTGTTCAAGGTTTCGCGTCAGATCAGTTTGTAACACAGTTTGGCGATCTCCATAAGGACAAAAGCCGTTATTGGTTCAATTTAGTTTGATTGTCACGCTCAAATGCAAATCCCCCCATCCCATCCAAAAAAATATAAAGTACCCTTTCAGACCTTAAAATATATAGGACAAATGATGAAAATGGCATCCTAAAAATTTTCAGTCTTCACTCAGATCCAAACCAAGAAACTTTCGGTTAGGAAGCCAAGCGCTTTACCACTCAGCCAATAAGCCCCTACAAATACCAAAACGCTATTGAAATTCCGATTTCATTATCACTTGCAACGTGTTAAGATTGATGTAATGGCGATTCTCGGTCTTCTGAAAGCAACCTTTGAGCTTTTAGTCTTCTGAAAGCAATTTTTTTATCTTCTGTGAAAGCCACTTTTGCTCTTCTGAATGCAATTTGTATTCTTCTGAAAGCAACAGTTGATCTTCTGAAAGCTACTTTTGGTCTTCTGAAAGCAATTTTTGATCTTCTGAAAGCAATTTTTGATCTTCTGAAAGCAATTTTTGATCTTCTGAAAGCAACGTTTGGTCTTCTGAAAGCAATTTTTAGTCTTCTGAAAGCAACTTTTGATCTTCTGAAAGCAACTTTTGGTCTTCTATGAAAGCAAATCTTTAAAAACAAAAAATTCAAATGCCATTTTCTCAGACCTACACCATTTTTCGACATCTAGAAAATCAAACACAAAATAGGGTAAATAATTTAACATATAAAAATAACAATGTTAGCAAAAGCATCCTTTTTCTTTGATTCCGAGTAAACCCACATCTATCTTTGAACCCTCACAAAATTCCCACTGTCAACCAACCAAGTCATAACGTGTATAGTTATCCACACCCAGACATAGAACTCCTGAATTCACAAACATCAGCTGAACCCACCAGATGTTAGTTATTAGAATATTGATGACTTGTCGTTAATATTCAGGGCACACTCCACTCTCATCTCACAAGCAAATAGAACCAAGAGTTTTAGACCACAATAAAGTTTTGAATAATTTATTGCAAATAGATTTGCAATTGAAGTCGTGAGTGTAAAGAAATATCTACGAGTACTATTTTGAGTGGATCTAAAATATGACGAAACAACAAGTTGTAGATTTGTTTTGTGAAGCGTCATATAATCAAACATGTTTACCGAGGTAGCCCCTGTTTCTGGTTTTAATCTATGTAAAGAGAATGAAATATGAAGAAGTCAACCCGAAATATCAAGAAAACCTTTTGACATTGCTACAGTTAAGAGCGAATTGTTTTTAGAAAACTATTTTAAACAACACCTTTAACCATTTCTTAACTAACAGATCCGGATGGTGGTAGATTAAACTTGGATTATCTAACCAAAATGTCTTATAATTATCAGTTCAATCAAAGCACTAATCAATGAAAAAGCTAAAAGAAAAATATTTCTGAATGACAGTAGGCTGCTTTAAAATTCCAACTCTCATTTCTAGCAGATGAAGACATTAACCAACCAGATGATTACTTTTGGAATAGCATTCAAATACATTTCAAAATCAATACGGAAAAGAATACGATATTTATTTCAAAGTTGTAAATACTGGTTTAATTACATACATAAGCGTAACAATGTTATTGCTTTTCCTGTCTGATTCAAGCAACCAGTTTCATGCTCTAACTTTATTTTTGTTGTCGTTGTTGGTGTCATCTTTATGTGATGTGTTGTAACCCAAAAGAAAAATCTTACTCTGGAATAAATGTAACCTAACACAACTACACCAAGCTGCATTAAACTTTCAACAAACATTCTTATTAGAAAAAGACATTAACCAACCAGTCGATGACCTCTGGAATTTCATTAAAAACCATCTTAAAAGCATTATAGAAAATCATATACCAACTACATACACATTAAATAAAATAAATAAATGCTGGTTTGATAATAGACTAAAGAAGCTTTGTAAACAGAAGGAAAACCTATATAGAAAATTTAAAGAAACTAATGCAGAAAGAGTTTACAAAAAGTATATAAAAATTAAACACTTAACCCAAAAAGTAAGCAGACAGCTGCAGATTGAATACATAAACAATGTAATATCTAAATATAACAACAAAAACCTATGGTCATACATTAAGTCTAAGAAAATGGAAACAACAGGCATAGCGCCATTAAAAGATGAACATAACATAATACATAATGATAATGAAACTAAAGCAAACATCCTAAACAAATACTTTGCATCAGCATTCTCAGCCCCAGGAGACAAAGACATATTACTGAATTTGAACCATGTAAACAACATAAAAGATATAGTAGTACAAGAAAATGGAATTCAAAAACTATTAGCCAACACCAAACCAAATAAAGTTTCTGGACCTGATGGTATTCCAGCTAGATTACTCAAAGAACTAAGCAATGAGCTAGCCCCAGTGTTCAAAATACTCTTTCGGGCTTCACTTAACCAGGGCAGAGTACCAAAGGACTGGAAAGAAGCTAATGTCACCCCCCCCCTATTTAAAAAAAGGAGAAAAATCTGACCCAGGAAACTACAGACCAGTATCACTTACCAGCATCACATGTAAAATCCTAGAACACATAATATGTAGCAACATCATAAACCATTTAGATAAAGATAATGTCCTCACACCATACCAACATGGCTTTAGGAAATATAGATCATGTGAAACACAACTGATAGGACTAATTGATGATTTTTCAAAAGGTTTAGATAATAGTGAACAAATAGATGCTATCTTACTAGATTTTTCTAAGGCTTTTGACAAAGTCCACCACCATAGTTTGCTTAAAAAATTAAAATATTTCGGCATTAATGGTTCACTGCATCAGTGGATTAAAGATTTTCTGATAGGGAGAGAACAAACTGTAATAATAAATGGCTCTAAATCAACACCGATAACAGTAAACTCAGGTGTACCTCAAGGAACAGTCTTGGGTCCACTACTATTTTTAATTTACATAAATGATTTACCAAATTGCATTACTTCAGGAACAAAAGTCAGATTATTTGCAGACGATTGCATAATATATAGAACAATAAAAACAACACACGACACAGATATTTTACAAAGAGAATTAGATGAATTACAGAAATGGGAATCAAATTGGAGCATGTCTTTCGACCTAGAAAAATGTCAGTTGTTAAGAGTAACAAAAAAACTAAAACAAATTAATTCCACTTATCTTATTCATGGCAAACCAGTAACACAGACTAAAACGCAAAATACCTAGGTGTTATAATAAATGAAAAACTGTCATGGAATCCACATATTGATGAAACTACCAAAAAATCAAACAAAGCATTAGGATTTATTAAAAGAAATTTCTATAAATCAAATAAGAACATAAAACTAAAATGTTATTTAACCTTGGTTAGGCCAATAATAGAATATGCATCCTCCGTTTGGGACCCCTCAACTCAAGAAAACATTAAAAAACTGGAACAGACACAAAATAGAGCAGTGAGATTCATAACAAACGAATATTCACATTTGACTAGAGTAACACATTTAGTAAAATCACTAAATTTAGAAAGCCTTCAGGACAGAAGGCTCAAAAGTAAAGTAGCAATCATACATAAAACACTGAACCAAAATCTTCAAATACAAAAACAAAATTTAATAAAATACTCTGAAAGACACAAAGATAAAGGCACATTCCTCGTCCCATATGCTAGGACAAATTTGTACAAACATTCCTTCTTCCCTAGTGCTATTAGAACATGGAATGGGTTGCCTGAGCTAGCCAGGAAAACCAGTGACTTGGCTGAATTTAAGTCATTGGTTAATATGCATGACTAAATGCATGACGCGTAGGACGTAATCATCTTTTTTGAAGTAACGTCTGTATTATATAAGATAAGATAAGATAATTGTAACTTATGGTTCGATATTTTATGTTTTATTGCTACTTTACACAGTCTTCTGTACTCAAGTGTCTCTAAGTGTAACGATTTTACTCAAAGAGTTACTCTAGTCAAATGTGAATATGTCACGAATCTTTTTGTGTCTGTTCTGGTTTTTAGAGGTGCCTGAAAGGGAAAAAAAGATTGAAAATTGAACATCACGATATTTTAGAACTTTTAAATTTCTGATGCAACGGATACTTTTTTTCTGAAAACGAATCATTTATTTTTTTAAAGTAAATATGCAATAAGTTTTTTTCAGAAAAAATACACTATTTTTACAACTATTTACTATTAATAGTAATAAAAAAAAACACGGAAGACTATATCACTAAGGGAGGACATTTTAATGTATATTTTTTTTTTATATTTATGTAAACGTTTTTGTTATTTTCTTTAAAAAAATGTTTCAAAAATATTTTTATTACTAAATTTAGTGTGCTTTGTCATACAGACTTCTTACATTTTAAATAAAATGTTTACTTCTGTTTTAAAAGGGAAAAAAATGTATTATGTATGGATATAGGTCGAACATAATTTTAAAATAGTATTTAATAAGCAGTGCTTTTTATTATACGCTAATAGTGTTCTATACACCTTTATTACTATCTAAAGAATCTATAAAAAGGGAAACTTTTTTCCTTTAAGCCTTGAATAAGACATTGGCTCTTTAGAAAACGACCGATTAGATAATCATTCGATAACATCAGATAAGCCATGTTTACATTGAACCATATCTTAACTAATCATCAGTTCACTCAGTTCACTGACCACATATGAATATAGTATCATGCTCACAGTCAGCCTAACAATATAATAATATCGATAAAACTTTCGACACAGATTGTCGTGGTCACTGACTCGATACCTGTACTCCAGGCTTTGCAAAGTCCTGGACCGTGGTCCATCTTCACACGATTTAAGGCAACGCTATGGCACCCTGGAAACATTGCGGTGGGTACCAAGTGACTGGCAACACCGTTGCAGACTCATTGGTCCACCAGAGAGGGCTAACACCACCTATCAAGGTGTGAGTTTCTATCATGCACTGGCAACAATTCAAACAATAAAAATTTTAAGAAAGGGCCCCTCGAAGTCTGAGAACACATGGAGCTCTTGCTGGAGGCTGCACAGGACCGGTTACTGTCCCTTTGGCTCATATATTGCATGGCTCAGGTTAAACTTTAGCTATGGTGTGGGAAGAAAGAGGAAATCGTCTCGAAACCATGAGTTGTGTTGTGTTGTCTTTATATGAAAAAAGAGTCCTAGTAATCACAACAAATGTATATAAGGATCAATAAAGCAGTCTTAGTCTTAGTCTTTACCTGTATGGTGACATACATTCGCGAAGCATCACTGCACGGTTTATGTCGATGAATGTTGCATACAAAAGAGATTTGTGCCTTTAGAGTTATATAGTGTATGGAGTATAATGATGATGATGATGATGGTGGTGGATATTACTCTAAACAAGGTTACTTTTTTAAAATAGTTTTATGTTCTTGTTTAAATTTAAATTTTTAAAAATTAAATTTAAACTATTTGTTTGAATTCTTAATAACTTCATCACTAATGGCAATCCGCGATATCATCTAATGTGAGTTTCCTGTTGTTTCCATTCTCTTCTATTAAAATATGACCATAGATTTTGTTTATTCCCCTTAGAAAGCATTGTGTCTATGAATTCCCTATGCAGCTCTCTGGTAAGTCTTAGTTTCAGATATTTCATTTTGATACATTTTATGTACTCACTCTTCCCTGGTCTCTTAAATTTTTAAATACGTTGTTCCTTTTTCTTAGGAATAAACATGTGTGATAACGTTAGTACGTGAAGAACGTACATTTCATAAGATGAAAGATAACTTTCCTAAACATGTCCTTTTTCCTTCAAACTTTGGTCAAAAATGTTTTGTTTTGAAAAAAGAATGGAAAAAAAAACACAACTAATAATTAATATTAATTTATGTCTACAAATGTTGTTTTACCTTAAAGAAATCCAGAAACTTAAACAAAGAAGAACAAGAAATGATGACAATAAACAGGGTTGAAGATTCCGATAGCGACATTGATACATTGCTGACCACCAGATGTCGCTGAAACCCTGCAAAACTTATTAAACAAACAGTAGCATGAGAAACGTGTGTTTGTTTGTTTTATTCCTTCTAAACGTACTATAGAGCGTACTTTATAAGTCATAGGAGGAAGATAAGGAAAGAAACACAAGGGGCACGGCTCCCTAATAGGCTGACACAAATGTTTTAAATCGACATAAGAATTTATCCGACATCAGTCCTAAACTAAAGCCTGGCTACTCTACCTGAAGCGTGGATAATGAATTACCAAAGGGAGGCAATAGATGTAATGTAAAAAAAAATATAGCAAGCTGTCCTTTTTTTTATGACCTTCAAATATTTATATATATTTATAGTGGGATTTTTTTTCCATCTCGCAAGTGTCAAGGTGTCCCCGGAAGCGACGTGTCCAAATGTGACGCGTTTTATAATTTTTTTAATGGTTCTAACATGTGTTGGTACCACTGGCGGATTTAGTGGGTAAGAACGTTAGGGCTGATCACCCACTTACTCCGCTGGCGGATCTGGGGTGGGGGGCGGTAGGGGTGATTTCCCCCCCCCCAACTCGGCCGACCCTCTCTTTCGAACATCGCCCCCCCCCCCATCTAGTATGTTAGCCGATTTGGTTTTGTAGGGAGTGGGCGATGGCATCAATCCAGCCACCCCCCCCCCCCCCACTCGAAAGTTTATGGTTCAATTTATTTGTACAAATCACAGCTTGTTAACAAAATCAATCAAATATCTATATGATTAAAACTTGTTATTGATATTTTAACACATTTTTATATTATTTCGTTCTCCTGTTGGCCGATTGGGTGGGGTGGGGGCGCGAATACATCTACTGCTCTTCCCACCTAAACGAAGTTACAAATAGGCCTATTGAACAAAATGCATCACTTACAAATGAGCTTTGTTTGTGAAATATTATTTTTCCAATATATTTTTTTTCGCCGGCTATCCTCCAGGGCTTAATCTAAATCTGTGTATCTTATCTTTTAAAGAAACAAATTGATTGTATTTGCAATGTTGTAAGGGCCTATAATTTCATATTAGAATATTTTCTTGCAAAACATTCAAAATGTTCTTGAAAATGAGATATTTCTGAGCGTTTAACCATCGTTCTGTTGATGTCTAATGCTGACCAAAACAAACCTACTACAAGAGGTCTCGCTTAACGTGAAGATAATATTACGATAAATACGCCTAATAAAGATATACTTACGCTACTTGTGCCTCGATTGTCAGTCACACTTCAGGATCGGCCCTTGCCCCCAAGTTACTTTTACTAAATTTAATCTGCCTTTTTTAATAGGATGAGTAATGGAGGAGCTTACAGCGCTACCCCAGTTCCATAGCTGTCAAATGAAAGGACCAAAAATGACTGTTTTTTTTTTGTTGTTGTTGCCGAGAGTTGAGACTTACTGCTTTTATTTTTATTCTCATATATATGTTTATGCAGTGTATGTGCGTTTATACATAGGGTTAGGTTTCACTGGGCTTTAGGGTTAAGGTCTGGAAAAAAATCCCCCCCCCCACTCAAACGTTCTGGATCCGCTAGTGACTTACTCTACCGCCTCCTCCCCCCCCTCCCTTTTCACAGGGGCGGGATGGGTGAATTTTTGTGGAAAAATCATACAATTTGTATTTTTAAACAACTTTTTAGGTTCATAATAGATACTAATTATTTATATCTTAACAATCTTTGCCCAGTCGTGTGGGTATAAAGTATAAGTAGAACTTCTTCTTCTTCTTCATCGTTCTCATTGTTATGTTGGAGTGTTCATATGACTAGACCAATACATGAGATGAACTGCGCAGTGGTTTCCAAATCAGGGAGCTCTCCATATAGTTTTCTTTCTATTGGGGTGATTTGGGGCCAATGTCTTATACGGGCCTCTTGGTAGATAGAGCAGTTTTGGAGGACGTGGTCGGCATTTTCTGGTGATACTCCACATGGGCAGACTTCACTGGTTCCAATTTTGAGCTTCCGAAACATGTGTTGTCGCATTCTGTTGTGTCCGGTCCTGAGTCGAAAGATTAGACGTTGGTCTTGTCGGGATAGCTTATAGTAAGCGTCATCTTTCTTGTGATTTGGATGAGAGCTCGTCCATTTCTCATTTATTTTATCTACAATTAATTTCTTCATTTCTTCTGGATAGAGTGCAGAGTTTGCTTGTGAGTTTGTTCTCCCACTATTGGCGAGTGTGTCAGCCTTATCATTTACTGCTAGTTGTATGTGAGCTAGTATCCATTGAATAACAGTTTTTTTTGCTGTTGTTGTTGAGCTTTGTAAGTGCTGTTCTGATGTTTTTAATATAAGGGGAATCAGAGTTTTGCAAGCTTTGGACGGTTGTTTTCGCGTCTGTTAGAAAGACAATCTGACTGTGAGGGGAACTTGGATGATTTGCTAGCATGGTAGCAGCTAGTGCTAGTGCTTCCCTTTCTGCTCTGTGACTGTCAGAGAGCTCTCCAGTTGCAATGGATTTTTCTAGTTTTCCTCCATCTGGCCATTCGATAAGTATTCCAGCTCCTCCATTTGTGGTGGCTTTATGGGATGAGCCATCCGTGTAAACTCTGATCCACTGATTACTAGGGTAATTGGTATGTAGAAAACAGTTCACTATTTCCTTGAGCTCTGTTGGTCTGTAATCAGATTTTCTTTTTATGTTTTCAATATGATCCCTTATAGTAGGAAGAGGGCTTTCGTCCCAGGGTGGAGATTCATTATAGTGTATCGAGGATTCCAGAGTAATTTTTTCAAGTTGGTGTTTCTTTTTTAGGTTTAGAGATTCCTGTATGAAATTGGTCCTTTTGAGACGGTTTTTTGTGCCAGTTTTGTGGATTTTTGTTCTGAGTGGGTGCCTCTCCAAGGTTTCCAATTTAGTGAATTGGGAAAGGATTTTTATTTCTCTTCTTTCATCCAGAGAAATCAGGGCAGCGGTTTCCTCCATAGCTCTTATGGGTGTTGTTTTGATTGCTCCTGTCATTATCCTTAGACCAATATTTTGAACCTTGTCTATTTTTCTTAGGTTGGTTTGGGCTGCTGAGCCCCATGCTGTGGCACCATATTCTAGTACAGGTCTTACATAACTGGTATAGGTCTTTTTCAGGATGTTGTGATTAGCTCCCCAATCTGTGCCAGCTAATTTTTTCAAGAGGGATAGTCTCTGGATGCCTTTACTCTGTGTTTTATCTATTTGGTTTTTCCAGGTAAGTCTCGGGTCATAGGTGACTCCAAGATAAGTAGGGCTGTCATTTTATCTAAAGCTTCCTTATCTAATGTTAATTTTATTGTTTGTTGTTTTGTTGACAGTGAGAATATGGTATATGTTGTCTTTTTTGTGTTAATGGACATGCCCCAGTCTTTGGACCAATTATTGAGTTTATCAAGAGCATCTTGTAATCGAAATTTCGATGTTCCTACATATTCTTCTGTGCTAATTAAGGCAAGGTCATCTGCATACATGCTGCTTTTAACTTTTTTGGTTAGGTTTTGATTTAGATCGTTTATGAATATTAGGAAAAGTGTTGGGGATAGGACTCCTCCTTGGGGGACGCCATTTTTTATACCCACTGTGTGGCTTCTTTGTCCTTGCATGCAAACTAAGGCTTTTCTGTTATTTAGGTATTCCTTTATCCAGTTGTACATTCTGTGGGATATGTGATGCTGGATTAGCTTGAGTAAGAGACCTTGTTCCCAGACTTTGTCAAATGCTTTTTCTAAGTCAACCCACACAATTGTTGTTGGTTTCTTTTCTTGAAAGCCGTCTTCTATTTCTTGTGTGATGAAGGTAATTTGATCTTCTGTTGATCTGCCTTTTCTAAAGCCAGCCTGGGCTTCAGTGAGTAGGTTATTTGACTCAAGGATCCATGTCAGCCTTCTATTTATCACTCTTTCCATCAGTTTGCAAGTACAGCTAGTGAGGCTGATGGGACGGTAGCTATCCAGTTTATTTCTTGGTTTGCCGTGCTTTATTATAGGGATCATAATGGCTTTTTTCCAGATGTTTGGAATTCTGCCAGATTTCCAGCTAGCATTAAATAATTGTAGCAGTTTTCTTTTGGCTTGAGGACCCAAGTGAAGAAGCATGTCATTTGATATTTTGTCTGGGCCAGGGGCTTGTTTTGGTTTGAGGACTTTTAGGGATTCATCTAGTTCCTTCATTTTAAGATTAGTGGTCATTCCCAAGGAGTAAGCTGGATTGTTTTCTTTAATTTTATCTTGGATTTCTGAGTTTACATCTTTATTTCTACTTTCTACTTTCTACTTGTATTTGTCCTACGCTTTGGAAAAACTTAATGAATTCATTTGCTGCTTCTTGGCCTTTCAGGGGTTTGTTGTCCTTTTCTATTACTATAGGAGTTGTTCTGTTTTCTTCCTGGTTGAGACATTTGGCTATACGCCAGAGTTTGTGGCCATCTCTCTCTACGTTTAGTTGTTCTGTTTTTTCATGCCAACTTTTCCTCATGGCGGAAAGGTAATTTTTCCTGAAAACCGCGTTAGCTGCTTTTAGATTTATGTTATTTTCTATACAAGGGTTATTTTCTACTGTGTTTCTGGCTTCAATAGTGGCATTGTGGAGTTGTTGAAGGTGATCAGACCAGTTGGGGATATAATCCTTTCTTGCTCCTCTAGGAATTGATTCCTTAGCTGCTAGGAGGATTGCTTTGGAGAAAGCTGAGAATGACTTATTAACCTGGTTTGATTTGCAGTTTATTGAAGTTGTGTATAGGTCTGTGAGCTTTGAGAATAGATGCCAGTTGGCTTTTTTGTAGTTCCATCTGGGGATGGTGGAGTTTTTTTGATATTTTGAAGGAGGTATCGATACTGATCAATATGGGTCTGTGGTCACTGGTGGCTAGCTGGTCTGCAACTTCTCTGGTGCACTTTTTGGATAAGTTGACTGTTGCAAAGGCTAGATCTGGAGTGGTTGATGTTAGCCAGGCTCTTGAAAAAAAGGTTGGTTTGTCCTCAGGTTTATTAAGCAAGATAAGTCTGTTCTCTGCTTGCCATTCTTCAATTTCTTCTCCCCTGGCATTTAGGTCTGGTTATCCCCAGCTCTGAGAGTGACTATTCATATCTCCTAAGATTAGACAGTCTTCTTGGTCAGATATTTGTATGTGGTCAAACTCTATTTCCTTGTCAGGGGGGAAGTAGCAGTTAAATAGATTAATATTTCCATCTGGGAGAATTAGCTTAGTTCCCATTATTTCTGATTCTGAGGAGTTGGGCATAGTTATGTCTGTGGTAGGGATGTCATTTTTAATGAGGGTGAGGATTCCTCCTTTGGGTCTGATTTCTCTATCTTGTCTGATGCAGGTGTAGCCTCTAATGGAGAAACGAAGATTACTGTTCAAATGAGTTTCTTGGATGCAAGCTACATCAATTTCTTTCTCATGCAGAAATATTTGTAGAGCTTCTTTTTTCTTTTGGATGCCCTCTGCGTTCCATTGTAAGATTTTTAGACTTTTGGTCTTGGAGTGTTGGCCAGCAGTAGTATTTACTTTCTTGTCCCTGCTCCTGGCTCCACAGGCAGAGATAGAAGAACCACCAGCTCGCTTGTGTGTGCTCCTTCGAGACGAAGAGCCCGGCCCCCTACATGCGCGGCGGGATTCCACAGGCAGGACGCCACATCTATTAGAATCGTTACTGAACTCCAACATAGATGAGGTTGCGTGTCAATGTGTTATGCGCCAGGAGGCCCATTGACTCCGACTTCAGCCTGCTTTTCTTTCTGGGTGTGCTCCCATAGCCTTTGATCATCCAAGATCATCTGCAAGGCAGCAGGTGTTTATTTTCGGAGTTTTCTCTCCTAGATGAACTGCTATCCCTAGCCAACGGGTTTCATCTACCCGGGTTTAGCGTTAGAGCGCCCTATACTCGCTTTTTGCAATCATTTCCCTGGATTTCTGAGATGCTTTTAGTAAATATTCTTACCACTGGAATACTTCACCTCATCCTCCATGACTGCAAACCAGTTGGTCCGCGTCTGTTTATTTGCTATTCACAGCTAACCCTTATATCTAAGGGTCTTTCCCCTATCCGCCACCTGGGGACGCGCTTGGTAGAAGGTGGTAGAACAAATGAAATGAGTTTTGAATCCAAATACTTTTTTTTTCGGCAGTCGCCTTGTCCCAACCTTTTCTCAATCTCAGATTGTTCTATTCAAGTCTATTGTATGAACAACCATGGCTCAGAACTCTTTCTCTCTCTCTCCCTCTCTCTCTCTCTTTCTCTCTCTCCCTCTCTCTCTCTCCCCCTTTCTCTCTCCCTCTCCCTCTCTCTCTTTCTACGTCAGGCATCTACGTCAGGTTTCGCAGACGGCAATGTGTTCAAAGTATGCCGATGATTGCGCCCTGCAATGAACATTATCTCCAAATCGCGGTCAACAAATTTGTATACGCTGTAGCTTCTTTCAGTTATCTATAATCCTCGGGGAAACTGAAGTCATGTTCCAGAATTCACCTAACAAAGCCTGCTCAATCCCAAAGATCACCCTAAATGGACAGCCCAAAAACGTGGTAGACCACCTCATATATCTAAGAAGCATAGTACCAAATGACGCAAGGTGAGAGTTGGGGAGAATAAATCGCTCCTCCTGCCGACAAAAAACAATGTCTACCAAGCAGTGGTTCTCCCAATTCTTCTATATGGATCTGAGACAAATATTATACAGAAAGCAACTAAGATTACTTGATTGTTTTCACCAAAGATGTTTACGTACAATGGCAAGACGCACTACGAACAGCGAAGATCTCTCGAAAGCCGGAATGGACGGTATAGAGAGACTTCTTATGGTCCGAGAGTTACCCTGGACAGGGCACGTATCCCGTATGGGAAAAGAACGTATGTCAAAAACAGTCTTCTTTTTTGGTTATCTGAAAGGTGGTCGACAGTGATGCCCCTCACTTTTACGACCAGCTGAGGCGCCAACTTGCTTTAATTGACATAGAAGAGAGCACCTGGTGGCATGCTGCTTCAGAACGAGACAGTTGGGGGTCACTTACAAAAGACCACGGGAAACACCTTTGAGACTAAAGGAAAATCCTCTGCCGAGGACAGACGCAGAAGGCGTAAAGAAAATCTAAATCGACCATCGGCGGACAATGGTTATGCCTGCCCTGTATGTGGCAAAATATGTAGGTCAATGCTGGGGCTACGTAACCACGGGAAATACTCCATGACCTCATTAATATTCGGACTCGAAGACAAGCCTTAATATTATTATTAGATCTAAATCTATATATTCAGGTTAATCTGTGGAATAAAGCCATACCTGATACTTTCCATTGAGATAGGCCTAATGTTTCCAAAATCCTTCTATCCTAGATCGAAATAATTCAAGTCTGTTGATTTTAATCATCTTATGTTGGCCTACATTTAAATAAATTGATTACCTAGATCTTTCTAGATTATGTATCTAAAAATAGCAAAATAATAATTATAAAACGAGAGAGCTCTTTTTTTCTAGTATTTAAACATCAAAAATAAGAGCACTCTCGTCTCATAATTATTATTTTGCAATTTTTAATTACATAAAAACAAAATCAATCTATTTAAATGTACATAAGATGACTAAGATCAATAGACGTGAATTATTTCGATCTAGGATTATGGAGATTATCTTTAATGGAAACTAACAGGAAATGGTTTTATTTCATGAATTTGCGTGGATATATAGTTCTGTGATTAATACATAACAATCATAGACATAAATAAATATAGACTGGCCAATTAAAGAGTTTTATGAAACTAAAATTTGTGACTTGCAATTTTGTGTACTTTATTATACAGCATTTATGAGCAGTATAAAAGTGCTTTTTAAACTTTGATACACACCTATATATATTGTAAATAAGGAGGCAGTGTATTTTTGTTTAATCTCTAAGACTGAAGATCATGCAACTTTTCAGAATTCGGAAATCCGAATACAATAGATATATGTATACATGTTTTCAAGTTACATGAAGTTACTTCCTTTTTCCAGTCTATATTTATTTATGTCTATGATAACAATCTATTGGCCCATATATATAGGTCTGTTGCGTTGATAAATCGCAGATAAGAATTTGTTTCCGTTTTCCAGTTTAGATTTAATATAAATAGGTCTGTGATCTAAGCATTAAATTATAGGCTATGTTACATAGGTTAGTGTAGAAAAAAATAATTTACTTTTTATAACTTCTTTACAAAACAACACCTTTTTTCAGCTTTTGAAGTTTTTCACGACCATAGAGTTCTACTACTCTAGACTGCACATGGAGACTTTTTAACACTACAAAAAATGTCGTGAAAATTTTTTAGAAAGTTGGATCAAGGCGTTGTTTTGTACAGTAGTTAAAAGAAGTACAGTTGTTGTTTTTTTCAACTCTAACCTATGTAACTTATAATTTAATTTTTAGATCTTGATCTAGTAATTGAACATCAAAAATAAGAGTAGCCTACTATCGTCTCATAATTATTATTTTGCAATTCTTTAAATGCATAATCTAGAATGATCTAGGTAATCAATCTATTTAAATGTACATACAATTGATTTAAATCAACATGAATTATTTCGATCTAACATTTGTGAAACATTATCTCAATGGAAACAAACAGGAAATGGCTTTGTTTAATATATTTGCGTGAATATTCGAGAAATGATTTTGCATTATTTCTAAACTTTGAAAACTAAAGATCATTACTTTTCTAAGACAGAAAATATTGATTGGGGCGACTCCCCTTAGATCCTGAAAAAAGAGTTTACGTACATAAATATATATATATATATATATATAGGTCTGTGAATCGATCATTCGCGGATAAGAATTTATTTTCGGTTTCCAGTCTAGATATAATATAATAATATATGTCTATGTTCACGACATTTTTGTGTTAAAGATTTCCATGTCCAGCCTATGTATAATGGAGGACCTCAAAACAATGGACACCAGGAGGAGGCTTCAGACATCGCCAGTGACAGATTTTTGTGAAGACAGCCTGCCGCCCAATGTGCCGAACGGCGCGGGAGGACCTAAGTCTAAGTGGAGGTATAAAATATGTCTGTGATTTCAACTTGATCCGAGAATATGTGTAGGAGAAATAACTGTATACCAGACAGACAGAGGGAGTTGATATTAGCTTTGCAAATATACAAAAAAAGTTGATGTCCGTGCTACGCTATGGCTGAAATAGTTGGTATATATCAGGGGCGGACTGGGTGTCAAAATCGGCCCGGGCATGTCTATGCAATTCGGCCCCCAAATTACATGCAATATCCTCTAAATCATTCTGCTAAGTCTGATAACGAGACAAAAACTGGGTTTACGTAACATAATGCATTTCTACTAGTAGGTAGGGCCTGCAGGGTTAGCTATAGGAACAATTGACTTCATGATTTTTTTTAACTATTTGGTATTGCTAAATGACTCTTGCAATTTGATTTTTTTAACGTAAAAAAATCATGCTACCATATTGGCCTCTTTTAACCTAACCATGTAATATTACTATTCACATATAAGACTAAGACTAAGACTAAGACTAAGACTAAGACTGCTTTATTGATCCTTACGGAAATTTGTTGTGATTACAAGGACTCGTTTCTCATATAAAGACAACACAACAGAAAAATACACATAAATACAACAGACAACATAAAGAGTTCATTCAGCGACTACACACAGGTATCTTGGTGCATTTCATGTTCCCTGATCAATGAGTGGCGGTGATAGAGTCTGACCGAGTGAGGTACGAACGAGTTTTTGTACCGCTCCGTTCTTGTTTTGATTGACAGCAGTCGCCCACTTCGCGACGACCTGGCGTAGTTCTGATGGAGCGGGTGGCCGTTGTCTTCCAAGATTTTTTCGATTTTTCTTAGGCACGTTTGTTCAAAAAGTTCCTTTAAATGTGGTAATGTTGTGAGTGTAATTTTTGATGCTTTTTTAATGATGTTTTCTAGACGTTGCAACAGTTTAGATGAGGCGTTGCCTTGCCAACAACTTATTCCGTATGTTAGCAGATTTTGTACTGTCGCGCCGTAAAATGTCTCAAGGATCTTCTTGTTTAATTTAAAACTGTTGAGTTTGTATAGAAAAAAGAGTCGCTGGGCTGTTTTCTTTGTCAGAGTTCCAAGGTGGTCTTCCCATGAAAGCTTGTTGTTGATGATAATGCCTAGATATTTATATGCCTTTACTTGTTCTATAGATGTAGTGTTTATTTGCAGTTCACGTATAGTTTGTTTTTTCTTTCTAAAATCTATTATAAGTTCTTTAGTTTTTGTTACATTCAGTTCTAGAAAGTTGTCGGTGCACCAGTTTGTAAACTCTTCTATCGAGCTTCGATACTGAGTTTCGTCTCCTGAAATAAGACCGACTATGGCAGTATCATCAGCGAAT
Organism: Biomphalaria glabrata; assembly: GCF_947242115.1. NCBI lineage: Eukaryota > Metazoa > Mollusca > Gastropoda > Planorbidae > Biomphalaria > Biomphalaria glabrata. The sequence continues at coordinate 38,876,149 of NC_074715.1, forward strand.
TTAATGAGTTTAACTGAGTCATAGATGCTTCTTATGTCATTAGTGTAAAGAGTGTATAGCACAGGAGAAAGTACACAACCTTGTGGAGCACCCGTACATAGTACTCGAGTTGACGATTTGGTGTTGTTGACTTTAACATACTGGGGCCGTTGGGTTAAAAAGTTTAGAACCCATGCTTGCAAGTAAGGGCTTACATTTAAGTTACTCAGTTTGTTTATCATTAGATGTGGCTGTATGGTATTGAAAGCCACATTGTTTATGACTGTGTCCAAACGGATTACTCGTAGAACGTCTGTATCAGGGTTAGGGTTAGCCATCACCATGAAATGTTCTCTAAGTGCCTTGTGTCATGTGGCTTCTCAGCCTAGTCTTTACACATCTTTAATATTATTATTATTATTGTTATTATTATTATTATTGTTATAGCTTTTATATAGCGCTATTTTCACGCTTATAGCATGCTCAGAGCGCTTTTGGTCCAATCTCATTTGAGGACCAATGAGGGGGGGGGGGGGGAGGTGGTATCTAGGATTTGGTTTTCCGTGCTGCCTTTATGCGCTCCGTAAACACAACTCTGCCCGATTCGGGTGTAAAACCTCGAGCCCCCTTCTAGGTAGCCAAGTTAAAGTGCACTTGGCCTCTCGACCATGCTTTAAAGACATTTTAAATCACATTTTTATAGCATTCATATCCCACTTTGCATGATACATTTCATAAATAATACATTAATATTTCACTAAAATACTTAAATTTAGTATTCTAATGTGTTAGGGCCTGCACAAAATAAAAGCCTGATTCTGGTCTAGATGCAGTGACTTCGTTTGACTTGGCTTGCCTACAAGACAGCAGAATTACACACACACACAAACCCTGTCAAATTCTGCATCTTTAAAATTATGTAGGCCCTATCTATAACAGCAATTATCACATCATCTGCATGTACTCATCGGATTCGGTTTTATGACTAACCATGTTCTCGGGCACATGGAATTAAATGTACAAATCCAACCCTTCATTCTCAATTCTTTTGTCCACCCTCCTCACAAGGTCATCTGCCGCTTTCTTAATTATAACTTGCAGATCCTGTTCAAGTATCTACATCTTGGGAGTTGGCTACACACGCAATGGTATATGCTTTCAGAGCATCACGGTTATTTGTTCAAAGGTAATTTAATATCCTTTAGGGAAAACAAATATTGTCAAGATTGTTTTATATGCTAACAGTCTCTTTGTCTTTGTATTTCGGTTTAAGTCTACATCTTCATTGTCTTGACATATAGGCCTTTTATTGCTTGTTAGTGTGTAGGCCCCTATAAGGGATGAAGTCTATAAAAAGTACTGCATACGATTGTAGACTTTTTACATTATTTCGAAAAATGCGTTAGATTAGTAACCTTAATATATATACACTGTAGAGTCTGTAAATCACGACGCTTTGAGTGCTCCTTTTATACAGTAATATTATAAAATCTTGTAACAATTGAATACAAATCTTAGTGACATTCATGCGGCTCTTTTACTAATGAGTTCAGTATTGCAAACTGCTACACGGACCTAGAATGGGAAATAGGAGGAAAAAAAACACATGTTCAAACGTTTACTAGACTGAGTGATTTGATATAAGATTTGTAAAAAAATAAATCCATGACATTTTAATGATCGCAGCTCAGACGACATTTGATCCTTACCATGCGTTCTTTTTCACTAGGAAACACTTATGCTAAGAGACTGTTCGTGACAGTAACAAGGAAATGTTGTTATAATTAACAAAAAAAAAAAAATTAAATGAGCGAAACGTTTTCACGGCTAGTTTTTTACGGTCCAAAGGTGCTTTCTTCTCACCATGAATGCATGTCAAAGTTTGCCTAAAACTCGGGTATCGACATGCTCTCCAATAGCTCACGCCTTACAGAGGACGTATTGCTAATCTATATAACAGTAATTAAATATAGATTTAGAGTAGAAGATCTAATGACTAAAATTAAAGAAAAAGATCATTAAAAGTTGATTATAAATGCAATGATGGTTTCATAATTGATTTCCTCAAGGGAATAGAAAATAATCGCGATTGTGACTAGTGAGAATTTAGAATCTTATCTTCTTATCTTATAAAATACAGATGTTGCTTTAAGAAGAAGATGATTACGTCCTACGCGTCTCCCTAGATCAATCTATTCATGCATGTTCATCAATCACTTAACTTTGCCAAGTCACTGGTTTTCCTGGCTGACTCAGACAACCCATTCCATGCTCTAATAGCACTAGGGAAGGAGCATTTGTACAAATTTGTCCTAGAATATGGAACGAGGAATGTGCCTTTATCTTTGTGTCTTTCTGAGTATTTCATTAGATTTTGTTTTTGTATTTGAAGAGTATGTTTGTCATGAAGTGAAATAGTTTCTAGATCTAGACAGCTAAAAGTAAATAGATGTTCTAAATATTTTCAATGACATACGTTCCGTCAAAAAAAAAGAAGATAATTAAGCCATATGGTGTTAATATAGTCGAGCATGTTCAAGTCTTATGTATATTTGTATGTTTTTCTAGCTGCTGAGGTTAATGTAAGATTTCATTAAGTCATTGGCATTTCTTAGTTCACTAGGCATCCACGTGCTACTAGTTCACACTTTCTGCCTAGATCTAAATTCAGTTTGTTTAGTGCATATCTAGAACTAAACGCTTGTGAGAATTGATTGCTATCAGTTTGGGGTAGAACTGGTTCTACATTTTGTGTATAGGATTTCATGTGCATGTATGTGTAGTGTAATGTACTATTTTCACACTTCAGTACTCTTCCTGATTATACTTTGATGAATGTAATGATAAAGGATACTATTGAGGTGGCTTACAGCAGGAATTCCGACCATTTTTTTTTTAAATTTTGTATTCTAAGGAACTAATCTAAGATACACATTATGAAATGACATTAGCAGCTTTTATCACTTTTTTTTTTTTGGATCAAACTGGCCAATTAAATAGTGATAACATATTGAAGTTTGTTTTTTTTAGGATCAAACTGGCCAATTAAATAGTGTTAACATATTGAAGTTTTGTTTTTTTTAGGATCAAACTGGCCAATTAAATAGTGTTAACATATTGAAGTTTTGTTTTATTTTTGGATCAAACTGGCCAATTAAATAGTGTTAACATATTGAAGTTTTGTTTTTTTTAGGATCAAACTGGCCAATTAAATAGTGTTAACATATTGAAGTTTGTTTGTTTTTTAAAGGCGCTTTTTTTTTTATTCCTTATAGCCTCAATGTAATACTTGTCCATATTTTCTTATGTTTCTTTTAATTTTAATCAAGTTAATGGTTAGTACTGTCAAAAAATCTTCACAAAATATATAATAAGTATATTTATTATTAAAACATTAGAACAGCATGGCAATGAATTATTATTTAGGGTATCTAGTTCTAAGAGCTAAAAAGCCTCACAAAAAAATAGAACTGAGAAGAGCAAAAAGTTCACATCATCTTTAATAGTTCATAGAATTGAACAGGGCAATGTATGAGCATCATTTAGTCAGCATTTGTTCTCTAGTTACAAGTGGAACTTTCTTCTGCTGGTGTCCATTTCATGACGCTGAAAAACAAACTGGTGTAATAAAACTGAATGCAAATTTGAAAGTAGTCTTCATGGCAAAGCTCAATAAGCTTAAAAACATGGTTTTCTGTTAATGAAGAACTTTGGACACTGTAAAATGAAAGTCTTAGCATTGTCTAATAATTTAATTTTAATAGAGAAATAGTTTGGACATTTTGAATGGAAAGTTCTAGGGCAGAGGTGGGCAAATTACGGCCCGCCGGCCACATGCGGCCCGCCAAAGTGTTTTATGCGGCCCGCCGACGCCTAAAGAAATCAGGTGTTCCCACACATTACACATATAAAAATGCAAATATATTTAAATAAATAATTGTAAATATATATAGATCTAGAAATTATTGAAACTTTTGATTCTTATCACTTATCATGAAGAGGCTAAAGAAACATTGTCTTAAAACGTCATTCTAAAAAGTTTACAGTAAACAAAGATTATTCTTAATGGCAATATTTCGAAACATTCAGTCAAAGACAAAAACAAGCGAGTATTTATTCAATTCCATCAAAAACTGAGTTGAAAGTGTTGGGTCGGTATGTACCAGATGACAAGTGTAACAACTAATGGAGCTCGTGCCTTGACTAAGAAAAACAGGCTTTTTAATAAAATAAAGCATTGAATATCAAATATATTGTTGGAAATGATTTCTCAATGATATTATTATTGGCACAGGGCCAGCCTTAAGCATAGACAAACTGCTTAGGGTCACCGATTGGTGAGGGCATTGCACTAACTGCCAGCTGTTTATTTTAGAGAAGAAATAGAGAAACTTATCATCAATGCTATTGTTGAAGTACAATAGGTTTTTTAATAAATTGAATAATTTTACTGTTGTCTCTTTTTTTTTATAAAGTATTTGAGGTCAACTAATTCACTTTGCCTAGGGCCTCCAATTATCTACCGGCCATGACTGGCAGTTCTGAGAAGTACTTTAAGATTTGGAAACAAAACATTCCGATGTTCGGTTACACACGTAGTATCCGCTGGCCAAGAAGAATATGGAATCTCAAGGAAGAAATAGGTTCATTGAAGGACATTGACTGTGACTTTGTTACTAATATTTCTAATGAAGAGTTAAAGACAGACTTTATGTTTATCATTGGAGGTATTGCAATGTTTTGTTTGCAAATGAAATGTATCTGCATCTTAAATCTTTTCAAACAAAATTATTCCACTTCTTGAGGCAGCGAGTGAAATCGGGTCTTATCATTTTCCTTAGCTGAAAGGAGAAACTATTTCTAGTGAAATTGATGAAATTACAAGACTTATTTGGATTCCTTGATTGTGGAGTTTGATAGCAAATTTTAAGTCGTCAGGAACTTGGAACTAGTTTTCTATACCCTCAGTTCACCATTTAATGCAGAAGCTTTATTTAGCCCCAGATGACATACCTCCAAGCAAATTATGACTTGGAAGAGTAATTCCAGTGAGTTCTTCCACAGAAATTTCATGAGTGCCAGAAGCTGTATTCCCATACTTAAGAAAACGTTGCTGCGAAGCTGTCACATTATTCGGAACCAAATTCATCTGTGAACACGCTTTATTTCGTTTGTTTGAAAATTATGAAGTCTTTGAACAGGTCGATGCTCACTGACTGTAATTTGACAGCAGTCGCAAGATCAAAACAACTAGTAAGCTAGTTCTACAATTACAGAATATTATGCACGGATGTAAACAGTTAAATGATTCACATTAAGTACAATTGTACATTTGTGGTGAAATGTTATGATGTAAAAAGACAATAACAAAATTTAAAAAATTATTTGTAAAATTAGTTCAAGAAATTGCTAACTTCTTGTAATTCCTCAATTGGGAGTAAAAAAATAATTATGCGGCCCGCCAGTCCCCAAATTTTTTTAATGCGGCCCTCGGTAGAAAAAGGTTGCCCACCCCTGTTCTAGGGCATCCACCAATTTTTGTCAAAAAAAAAAATAATAATAATAACTTCACCATTACCTTAACCTATCCCTTTTTATGATAAAGCAACTAGTGTTTTATTACTGATTCCATAAACAGATAACTCATATAAATATCCAGAATTACAATTGCTGATTGAGATCAACATTTTTAGAACCTTGTATTTATTGTTAAACAAATGTAACAGCTTGTCACAATCTAGTTGACAAGAGAATTTTACTATTCTGTTCTATATAGAAAAATGGACAAGTCCTATGTAGATAATTCAGTAGCAAACCATAAAATTAGCAGTTTTAATGCTTTAATATAAGCATGAATGACTAAAGTAAAGTGCAGATCTTTGTAATAAAAGTATAACCCAATTCTTCTTATGAATGTTTTATAATAGCTGAAAAGTAGTTGTTTTATTTGCAGTATACATTTAAAACATTATGCAACAATTGAAGACCAACCTTATGTATCCAGAGATATATCCCAGACTTAGAGTCGAATGTCCCTTTTTGCAGAGATCGCAACTTAAGGATAAATCTAGGCCCCAATTCTTGTAAACTTACTTTCTCTGCATTTCTGAACTGGTATCTGAAAAATATTTTTTTCTCCAAATGAAACAAAATTTTTTCCATAAATATTTATGATTGATTAATGTGAATCAATTTGGAACCTGTAAGGAAAGAGGAAAGTGGGCAGGCCCAAGCAAACCTGGAAGAGGTCTGTCATTGGTGAAGCTGAGGATACTAGATGACATAGGAGCAGATGAAGAAAGCTGCTCAGAGATTTGCAATTGTGGCCCTATGCTCCACTGAGAGTTCACAGGATTAACTAATTAGCTATCGCAAATCAATAATCAAAAGACTTGAGTTTTAAATAGCCATGACATTGATGTTAGATTTTGTTAATAGTAAATATGCCAAAAGCTATTTTAAATTTAACAACTTATTAAAAAAAAACACTTCCACCAATAGTAACTGGTAAAGTTGATTTCTTTTTCACCTAGATTTTATGTCGGTTCAGACTTAATCAATTTTAAAGAAGGCAGAAATACATATGCAACTTTGTACAAAAAAAAAAATGTCTATACCTGTGGTGTCTGAAGAAAATAAAATCCCTCTGATTGTGAAAGGTGACAACCCGCCTACCACGATAGTTAGGTCTGTGAGGGAACAGGCAGGTCAACATTCTACCTATAGTGACACCTAATCGTGTGTTAAAATTATGTACATTGATTTCTGGCTCATGATCAGACATTTCTCCAAGTCTCTGGAAATAAAGTTATACAAGAAAAAAATGATATGAAATTAGTTGACTTGTCAAAGCTATAATGTATAATCTAAGTAAATTTAATTATGAACTCAATTTTTTTTTATATTATTATTATTTAAGTTTAAAATTGGAAATCTGAAATCTGTATTTCTGTAAAAAAAAATTGCAATAGAAAAACTGCTTATAAATTATTTTGCTGAGAAATGATGGGAAAAAACTTATTGAACTAAAATTATAGAAGTGAAATTAAATAGTAAGTTACAATGTGTAAAGCTTCTTTTAAAGGAAAAGATTAGCACAATCTTGTACTCTATTTAATGAAGCTGACTAAAGAGAAAGCCATTAAGTTTCTAGGCAAAGGTTGAATCATGATTTGATTTAGTTTTTGTTCATTATTTTGCCTTTCCATTGGCAACGCTCTTCTTTTCAGAAACTATAACATTCTCAGCACTATATTAGGAAAATTTATTTTTTATTTTTCCATAGTATCTTTGCAATGTTAGTGTTGACCGATGCATGGCTCATTATATAGAAAAGTAATTTGGAAAAAAAACATTTCCACGGATGCCTTTCTCCAGAAACATTGCTGCCTAAAATAGCCCAGATACCCTTGAATGAAGTAATGGGCTTTCATTTTGTACTTTGATGGATCAGCCCTATCTTAAAACGCAATTGAAGATATTTGAATGTTTTACCTTTAATTCTTTACACAACTTGACATTCATCATCTTGAATTCAGCTGTAGGGCCATCTGGAAGATGACACAAAACTAACCCATCTTTCTATCATTAAGGAAGGAATAATTCCTGGTATTCAACAAATTTTAGCACAAATCTTTAAATAAAACAGATAATCACATAAGTTAAAAAAAAAAAAAAAAAAAAAAAAAAAAAAGCTTGAATGAAATTTTTAAACAGGTGTAAATAGTAAGTAAACACTTCCAGTAATAAAGGATACTAGGTTCACCTGCATCTTCATTTACCACTAGCAAATCTGTAAAATCTTTAGCTATTGCTTGGGGAATAATTTTTTTCAAATCCAGTCCACGTCGATATTTGACTACAGAATTAGGAATTACTTTTTTAAGTTCTTTAATAAAGCTGTTTGTTTTCTGAGAAAATAAAAACAACTGGTTATCAAATTAGGATTTAGGACCATATAATATTAGATTTCTTAGATTGAACATTCATAATTAATCAATAAATGATACACTAAACTAATGTTATTGTAAGGTTATTACAATATATACTAAATGATAGGTTGTCTTCAATTCTCACTAAAATGCAAAAAAAAAAAAATTTAGACAATTAGTAATTTTAAAACACTTTGTAGGTACTGAAAACTTAATGATATACAGTGACAAAAATGCCTGCTCTTATTAGTTAAATAAATGGACAGAAATTCACAACTGTCATGTCTTATATTTGACCAATAGTTTAGTGATCCGTTATTATTTGATAGCTACTTTGGATAGAACAATGATTTCCCAAAAGAAATGATATACTGACTTGGTGACATTAAACTAGGAAAGCACTAGTTAGTTTAGGCAGATATATTACATTAGAGATCAGAGCAGAGAGAAGGCAGGCAAACAGACAAACCAAGAGATAGAGAAGTGATTAAGATAATATTAAAATTTAAATTACATTTTTTGGTCTGTCACAAGTGGTGATTAGAATTTTTGGTGTGGTTTCCTGCTTGAAGTAAGGTGCCATTTCATCTTGTTCTAAATCTAAAACTGTCTAAAGAAAAAAATTTATGAATAATTAATAAATCTTTGAAAACAAATTATAAAAACAATCACAAACATATATTTTTATTATTACAATTATTTTAATAAGAAAACTGATTGGTGCAAATAATGAAACATTTGTTTGAAACATGTAATTGCTACAAATTTGAAAGATAACTGCCTTCAGAATCATTTTGACCAATTTCATTAATATCACCCTACTACTTACTTCTTCATTGGTTGGATCCACCATTGTTTCATCTGGTACTCTCATATTTTCTATAGTTTTAGGCTTTTTCTTTGGAGGCGCCTAAAATGTATTAAATGCATATTATATAATTTGAACATATATTAGTTTTAACTGAATCTGAATTAATCCTACTTATTAATGTGTACTTCTTTAAAATTATAATCAATAAACCTTTGATCCTAGTTGGTTCTCTTCTTTTTTCCTTTTCTTCTTTTCTTCCATTTTGACCTGAAATGTAAATAAGATAGTCTTTAAAAAAATATACTGAAATGAAACTTTTAAGCCATTTTTTTTGTTTGTAGATTTGAAATTTTGTCCCTCTCAATTTCTTGACATTTTTTCTCTTTACACTTACTTGCGGTATGTTGACACTTTTGTATATTTGTGATGATATTTTGGTTGAACAACTTTTTTCCTTTAAACTCCAGATGCTTATCACAGAGTACAGAATGAGTATATCTGCTGTTACCCATATTTTTTTGGGCAGGCGGAGCTTCCCTAATACCTCCAGTGCTGTATCTGTGTCTATATATAGCTCCTCCTTCATGATCGAAGATGAGCACATTTCTCATTTCCTATGGACTTGAAGATGACTAAAAAAGTCCAATCCTCACTTTTTAAAAGCCAGCCGCATACGGAACATGGGTAGATTTGATCAGTTGCAGATAGACCAGCTTCTTCTCTCAGCTTTTTGTTAGTTCGGTGTTCTTTCACCCTGGCCACTCTTCTTGCTTCAAATCTCAAGACTCACAGCTTAACTGTGACTGCTGTGTTAAGCTTAAAGACTTTTGTGTTGATATCCTGGTCATTGGAGTCCAAGATATTGAGGGCTGCAAATTGTGCTCCTACTTGTGCCTCAAATATGGCATTGATATAGGCCCAATATAGGGGTATTATAGCTTTTATGCAGGTCAAATTATATCCTGGTAATTGTTTTGTTACCTTTTTTAGTTGTAAAAATATAATTTTGAGTAACATCTAACCATTATCAGTTCATTAACTTAAGGCTAAGGAGCTAGACAGGCTAGATAGTTCTAGTGACATTGACGTTAGTTACTGAAGTTACTAGATCTTGTTATTAGTAATTATTAGTTAGTACATGTATACATCATAATACATAATACTCCATATAATACAACATACAGGATGTCATATAGACATATTCATATAATTTATTATTTATAATTATCTTTCTGAAGCAACATCTGTAATTAGTGAATTAGTGTTTACAATTAAATCTAGAATGTCTAGATATCTACTCTAGGCCTATTTACCCTATTTATATTAATTTATAAGATAATAAAATATAATAATTTACGAATAGCAGTCTACCCATTAGGCTTATAGGCCTTACGCCCGTAGGTTAGAGTTAGGGCCTTACCTTTCGTTTTTCCTTTAAAAACTTTTTGTACATTTCACCTCTTCTTTGCTTATTTTTTATTTGCGGCATAATAAGTGACATTTTGTTTAACTGTATCCCAGTATTTGAGTATACTGATAGATCTAGAATCTAGATCTAATACTTATAAATATTATTCTTCTTGAATCTGTCTAAAAAGTAAAAAAGTACAATTATTGAATTAAAATTAAAAATCTAAATTCAAAATTGACTAAATTATAAATCTAGTTTCACTAAGTTTCTAGATCTAGCTCAGTAGCTGATTGTCAGAAGTCAGATTGTGACTGTGACAGTGTGACTGACATTGACATTCGATTCACAATTGTCATGAATTATTGTCTTGTAAATTTATAGAACTAGAGAAGTAGACCTATACTAGATCTATTTTTGGGGATTATCTTATAAAATACAGCTACAAACTGTAATACTAGATCTAGATCTAATACTGTAAACTGTGTGTAATACAAATAATCAAGTGTTCATAATGTGAATGACAGAATGTAGAGAGAGATTTAGAACGTAGATCTTGAGATCTAGACTATCTTAAACACAACAAATAGAAGAGTTCAGTAAACGTGTTGCTGTTTTACAGCCAATGAGATATTTCAGATTACCCAAGAATGGATTTGTAAAAATCCCAAGAGTAGACAAAATGCATTTAGATCTAGATGTAAGAAGTTATAAAAGAAAAAAAAAAAGTCGTTAGATTACATCATTTAGATCTAGAACGAGTAGATCAAGATCTAATAAAACCTGTCTGTGATCTAGATGTAGATCTACTTATTTTCCTATATCTGTGACAGACATAACCCGTATGATAACCGACCATCGTTGTCTGCCGGAGGTCGGTTTATAATATTATGTTATCTTTTCACAGCTGCGTCTTTCTTCGGCAGCAGATTTTCGTTGGTCTCAAATGTGTATCTTTATTTAAAAACTCTGACTCGTTCGGAAGCAACCCGCAAGGTGCTCTTTTCTAAGTCAGGCCTAAAGCAAGCTGGCGCCTAAGCTGGCCTTTAAAGTGTTTTCGAGGGGCTCCTCTGTAGGCAGCCTGGTCGTGTGGTATGCGCACTGAACTGTCGATGACTCGTTCGTTCGTCTCGATGGGTCTGTTTCATACCCTGCACGCTGCCATCCCCGTCGTCCTGCGGCAGATTAGGACTAGGAAGTATAGATTATCTTCAACTCTGAAGGAACATCCGAAACATATCAAACATTTTACCAAGAAACCTTTTCGGTCGTCTACCATTCGTAGCTGTCAAACAATAAACAGTGTGTGTGTGTGTATGGGGTCGGGTATATAGCACTGTAGACTCACCCAACCAATCGTTTCCCAACATTCTGAGCTTGAGAACTTAATTCTTCTAGGCTAGGCTGGCGTCTTCATGGCACTATTCTCCTAGTATTTATTTAAATTAGAAGGTAAAATAATTAAGAAAAGGTGGGACGATCCGATTGTCCTACTGTAGCATGAAATATTCGAGGCAACCATAATATGCATCTACGTTTGAAACCTTTTTTCTTTCCGTTTGAAAACGAACATTTGTAACTTACGCACGTCCACCGGCTTGCTTACGAAAATATAGGCATAAAGAGGGAGGTGGGGCTTAAAGTTAAACCCATTTAGAATTCATATAATTCTGTTACCAAACTTCACACATTGCAACACATACATTTCTAACAACAAGTTATCGTCATCTGTCCCTTGACTGCTGTGGCAGTTCGCGTTAACAAAATCCCTCAAAGCTTTTCTCGGTCAGCAGCTGTTCTTAGCAGGATATCAAGAGAGTGGACGGTCCATTAATTTAATTTGTCCAGCCAGCTTTTCCTTGAACGATCTTTTCTTCGTGCTTCCCCCACACTAAGCCTACATTGAATGATGTCTTACGTAATATGACCGACCCAGCTCGGCTTTTGTCTCTTCAAACAATTGAGGAGCTCCTCCTTTTCGCTAGCCAGAGTGATGACTAGTACAGGTACAAACTCATTTGCATTTTTTTTTAGCATTTACTCTCAAAGGCTGACGTTTTTCTTTCAGCCTCAGCGCTCAGTGTCCAACCTTCACAACCATATAGAAGTTCAGAGACCAATATCGTTTTAATTTCACTTGGAAGCTGACGTTACTCATACAGATTTTCCTCACTTTTCTCATGACAGAAATTATAAGCTTAAACGTTGTTGTTTTTTTATCTCTTTTATTGATTATATTTCGCTTTTAGTGTTTGACTCTAGATGTTTAAATGAGTCAACTTCTTCTAATGTTTGATGGCCATTCAACTGTATGTAACATTTCGCCACAAACTATAGCATTTTTTTTTTCAGCCCTAATTTCGATAGGGCATACCACTTGCTCTAGCTACAGAATCCAGTTTCGAATTTAGATATTGTAGGCCTACCTGCGGTGACCTGGACCTGGACTGCATTTTCTCCAATGAGGTCTATCTTAACTGTAAACAAGAGATTGGAAATAGGAAATAAGATACAAAGTTTTTTTCCATTGACGGCTCTTTGTGAAAAATAACATATGTGGATGGTCTGAGAGGATTTCGACCTAACAATGATTCGTGACGTTGTTGTTTTTTTGTCTTTCAATTTAATTTAAATAGCTCAACGATATATTGCACAACAGATGTTTTCATTTATTTTATAGAGAAATACGCGCTAAATACTATTTAGTTAATATAGTATCCATTAAATAAAAAAAAAATAATTAATTATTAATCAAGGAAATTAATGTTTAGAAATGTTTTTACTATAACACCACCCAGTTTGACTGAAATTACTGAAAATAATACATGGCCTACAAAAATGTTAAATTCATATGTTGTTTTTTTTATATTTGTTTTACACGTTTCGAGTCAGTGGCGTAGCTATGGTGGGGGAGGGATGTGGGGAGAATTTGAAAATTCCCACGGACCTCTACTTGAGGGGTCCCCGAAATGAGTGTTCTAAAATTATTTTTTTTACATAAAATATTACGCCATTATCTCATGTTATGATGTCGAAGTCAAAATGCAGGGGCGCTAAATACTATTTAGTTAATATAGTATCCATTAAATAAAAAGATATAATAATTAATTATTAATCAAGGAAATTAATGTTTAGAAATGTTTTTAATATGCTTTTTTACACTACTGTGACTTATAACACCCCCCCCCACTCAGCCGACCCCCCCCTCGAAGGGGGGGGGCGGACGAATTATAGTATGGAATTACTTATGTTAATAATATATACTAATTATTTATATTTCAACCTATTTTTAGATTATTTCGCCCCCCCTTCTAGTATTTTGGTCGATTTGGTAGGGTCGGGAGGGGGCGATGGCATCAGTCCGCCCCCCCCCCCCCACCATAAACTTTCGAGTGGGGGGGGGCGGTCCAATTTATTTGAAAAATCACAGCTTGCTAACAGAATCAATTAAATATCTATATGATTAAAACTTGTTATTGGTATTTTAACCGGTCTTTATATAATTTCGTTCACCTGTTGGCCGATTGGAAGGGGAAGAGCGAATACCTCCACCGCCCTTCCCATCTAAACCCTTTGAGTGGGGGGGGGCGGTCCTACTTTTATGGAGAAATCATAGTATGTGAACAAAATTAGTCGAATATCTATATAATATGAACAGGTGGAAGTGCGATACATGCAATCCCCTTCCCCCCATCGGACAAATCAATACTTTTTCTTTTTGTATTATAGTAAGAAATTACAAAATTAAAAAAATCTGTCACTAATATAATTAATATATGCTATAAAGTAAATTTTTATATCGAGTCGCCCAACCCCTATTCTTTAATGCAAAATGCAATCAATAGCAGAAATTATAAAAAGGAGCGAGAATTAATCGTTTTCATTTTACCGCCCTTCCCCTTTCCAGACAGAGTTTGTGTTTTTTGACATGAATTTATCATAACTATTTTAAGAAAGACTTTGCTTTGGAAAAGTTATAATTCAAACGAAATTTTTCAATATAACAGTCACGGTTGAGATTATTTCAAAAGCCAGATAATCTTTTCCTAGTCGACTTTTTCCAACCTTTACTCTATCTCATATTTTTCTAGTTAAATAAATTTAGGACTATAACTCACAATTTATACTACAATTTTATTGAATATTATTAATCGAATTTTTATTTTTTTCGGCGGCGATCTTCAAAACCTTAATCTAAATATCTGGGGTATCTAATCTTTTCAAAGAACAAATCAGTTGTATTTGCAATGTAGTAAGGGACTATAAATTCATATTAGAATATTTTTCTCATTATTCAAAAGGCACTTTATAATAGAATGAATAATGAGCTGTAGGTCAGGAGAATGCGTTACTGCAGTGAAGAATGCCAGAAAACGCTTTTAGCGTCGAGGCTTCGCCTCGAATCCCACTGATAAATAATGAGCTGTAGATGTCAGAAGAATGCGTTTCTGCAGTGAAAAATGCAAGAAAACGCTTTTGGCGTCGGGGCTTCGCCCCGAACACCACTAATAAGTAATGAGCTGTAGATGTCAGGAGAATGCGTTTCAGCCGTGAAAAATGCAAGAAAACGCTTTTGGCGTCAGGGCTTCGCCCCGAACCCCACTGATAAATAATGAGCTGTAGATGTCAGAAGAATGCGTTTCTGCAGTGAAAAATGCAAGAAAACGCTTTTGGCGTCGGGGCTTCGCCCCGAACCCCACTGATAAATAATGAGCTGTGGATGTCAGAAGAGTGCGTTTCTGCAGAGAAAAATGCGAGTAAACGCTTTTGGGCGTCGGGGCTTCGCCCCGAACCCCACTTAAGAAGCTTACAGCGCTCTCCCAGACCCCCAAGCTTGCAAGAGAAAGACTTTTTTTTCGCCGAAGATTGAGAAACAGTCTTATTTTATTCTCATATGTCGAATATATATATGCATGGGGTTAGGGTTTACTGGGCGTTAGGGTTAGGGTTTGGAAAAAAATCGCCCCCCCCACTCCAACGTTCTGGATCCGCCAGTGGTAGCCCTATGTGAATAAGTGATTGTGGGATAGTGGATCGCTGCCTGGACGTGTGTTATGCTCGCTGGACTGTCGTTCGGTCGTCTCGATGGTCTCAGGTTCGAGCTCTGCCCGCTGCAATTCCCCGCCGTCCTACAGGTAGTTTGGTCTAGGAAGTAGATAATCTTAAATTCTGTAGGAATATCCGAAACAGTGGCAGCTATAGTGGGATCTGACATCATTTCGGGCCCGAGGGGCTTGACCTCTTTAGGGGCCCCTGCATTTTGACTTCGACATCATAACATGAGATAATGGCGTAATATTTTATGTAAAAAAAATAATTTTAGAACACTCATTTGGGGGCCCCCTCAAGTAGAGGTCCGTGGGAATTTTCAAATTCTCCCCACATCCCTCCCCCACCATAGCTACGCCACTGACTCGAAACGTGTAAAACAAATATAAAAAAAAAACATATGAATTTAACATTTTTGTAGGCCATGTATTATTTTCAGTAATCATTTCATCTGCAGTTTTGCATTTCTCACAGCGCATCAAACTGTGAATGTGAAGCTTAATTTATTTGTAACGGCCATTCGCATGCCTTTAAAAAAAAAACACGAAAAATAAAAATAAACAGCAATTTCATGCTTTTAGCTTTTTCAGTGCGTTACGATTCTATCACTTGTCTGGACCAGTTGGGAAATGGGGGGGGGGGGGCTATATATTTGAGTGAAATTTATCATGATCGATTTTTAAATGCATTTATAAACAAAAAAGTTGGAACGACCTGAACTTGAACTCGACGAGCGCTCAAGGCTATATTTAAGCCCCTCCCTATAAACAAAGCCCCATGGAAACCATTCTGGCGCGGTGTGGGGTAATAAGGTTTCATTGGGTAGATTGACCTACTTACAATCGCCCCTATAAAAACGTTAACGGATCGGTGTGGGATTTTAGTTATTGGGCCGTTAACGTCTTTCCGCTTTCGTGCCGGTGTGGGATTTCCCCAATCACGCCAGAACCAACATGATGAAATCTTTATTATAACATAAAAAACAATATTATGATGTTTTAAAATGTATTATTAATCGTCTTAAAGCTAAATGTTGCTTTGAATCCTTTTTGTAAGTAATATTAAGATTTTAAAAAAAAATTAATTAGGGTTCTATTGGGGAAATCCCTAACTGGAATAGTGAAGTTTTACCCGTATGGGCCCAATGCAGACTTTTCGTAATCAAATAGTGTGTGTGTGTGTGTGTCTGATTTTTTAATGTGCACACTAAAAAAATATATCTATATCTAGTAATATTTAATCACACATAGAATCTAAAGTTAAAGGAGAACATATTTGTTTTTTTTGTTGTTTTTTTTTTAGATTTAGATTTTTAAAAAAAGTTTTATACATTTTAAAATTTTTTTCGACCAATGAAAAAGAAGCATTTATTTCTTTTAAGCTCGCGATATTCGGCACAAACTGGATTATTTAGTCTTCACTCTAGAGCGTACACACGTGGATCAAATTAGAGCTAGCTAGATCTAGATCTAAATCTGTTAAGTTATTAGTTATACTACAAGTTATAGAGCTATAGTCATTCTAGTCTAGGTCTAGTCAATCTAGACTTTCATTAATATAATAGATCTATTATAAATAATTATATGAGCTGTACTTCTTGATATCAATGCATATATATGTTCTTCAACTCATGGCAGCAATGGCAGCAGCCATGGAAATTCATTTGATTTGGAATGGTCGTAACTTATAAGTTAAAAGTCTTAAGCCTATCACAAGTACAGATCATCATCAGATGACGAATCTCTAAGTACTCTAACACTACTAACAGATCTAATCTAGATAGTAGATTAGGTCTAGACTTAGAATAGATTTATAGATATATCTAGATAATCTACTAGAATGCTAAGAATCTAGATCTAGATCTAGAGATTATATATTATTCTATAGATCTCTCTAGACTAGTTTTATTATAATATCTAATAGATCTAGTAGTAATAGGCTACTAGATCTAGTACGATATAATATTATTAATATATATATTATATCTAGACTTGAGACCTATTAAATCTAGATCTAGACGACTTAGACTTAACTTAAGTGATTAACATTCATGCGTTATGACTAGATTTACTGATTTACTATTTAGAATAGATTCTAGATCTAGATTCTAGAATCTACCATGAAATGGCTAATGCATCTGCAGCATAGAACAGAATTAGATTTAGTTAAGGACTTACTAGATCTTAAATCTAAATCTACTACCTTTTAACTTTTAGGGCAGAATATTAGATCTAGTCTATATGCCTATCTAGTCACGTAACTGTAAACTAATACTTAGACTTAGGACTTTGGACACTTTGGTATATTAATATAATAATTATTATACTCATAGTACTCATACTCATATATAGATTTTAGTTCTATTCTAATTCAAATATTTTGAGGTTAGAAAAAATTGACCTAGACTTATAAGATATACTAAGACTTAGTAAACTTAGATCTAGATCTAATAAAAGATAGTCTAGAATAGTCTAGATTCTAAAATCTAGTTGTTATTAGAAAATTTAGTAGATATAGAATATTTAATTAATATATTGTTAATACAGACTAATCTTTAATTTTTTCATACTATAGGCGATAGGTCATTTAGATTGAATAATTCTAGATCTAGTAACTAGTTATAGTCATAGACCTATAGTATAGACTTATAATCTTATAATATAGATATTTACTTTGTAGAGACTAATGTACAATATTAGGCCTACACTCCAGATCTTGAAAATCTAGTCTAGAGTTTAGAATCTAAGAATGTTTAAATTTATACAAATAAATAAAATCAAACGTTTATATTGGTTTTAAAATCAGATATTGAAATATGTCTAGAAAAATATGTATATATATAGTATATCTATATTAGGGGCCTATATATAATAGACTAACGCCACTAACGGCTAACCCTATAGCTGCTATAGACTATAGCCCTATATTGACATTGTTTTTTGTTTTTTTTAAATGTTCCTTCAGAGTTGAAGATATCTACTTGGTAGTCTAAACCTCAAAGGAGCTTAGGGAAGTGATGGCAGTTGCAGGGTATGAACCAGACGACCATGCAGAGACCAACGAGGCGACCAAACAGTCCATCGTGCATACCACATAACCAGGTCCAGGTAGCGTTACATCTTTATTCACCAATACTCAATATATATGTTAGATTTTATTTTTTGTAAATTTTAAAGACTCTAGGCTCTATGTAATAGAATTAAATAGATCTATACAGATCTAGAAATTCTAGATCTATAAACTAGACATAGATCTAGATTATATTTAGATCTAGCTAGAATATCTAGAGGTCTTAATACTAATTATTATATTATACATTTTTCTACAATTTGATCTAGGATTCATTCTATAGGCTTAGCTAAGGCTTAGGCTTTTTAAAATTTCATTGTGTGGATACTGTTAAAGAAAAAATACAGTCTCATCATTAGGCTATAGCAACAGTTTTTCTTATACACCATACCATAAACATTTGTCTTTATTGTAATTTTATTTTATTTTTTTTTTTTTTTTAGAATGCCAGTTTTCTTTAAGGGCAGCTGACAATAAGAATTGTCTATGTATGCACTACAGATGCTGTTCAATATCTTTTCATGAGGAAGCCTGCTCAAAAAGGTACGAAGAATAAATTTTTCTTTAAGATTACTGATCAGTGACACCCCCCCCCCCCCCCATCCCCCCAAACCAAATGAAAATTTTAATGAGATCAAATCGATTAAATAAAGAAAATGTAAAATAAATGTTAATCTTGTGAAACAATGTTCGAGAGCAATATCTTCAGCTTTTTGTAATTTCACTGAGATTTAAGTTCATTATTAATTTGCATAAAAAATTATAATGAACATTTATACAGTGAAAATAGGGCCTACATAGAATTGTTTTTGACCTAATGTCATTATATAGCAACAATCCTTCTTGTATACCTTACCTTAAACATTTTGTGTTTTGCCTCTATTGTAATATTATTTTTTTTGCATTCTTTAAACATTTTTTATGTTTTTATTTATTTATTTTTTTATTTTTTTTTAACAGATCGCCACATTTTCTTTAGGGGAAGTTGACATTAATCTTTTAGGTTAATAATAACCTATGCATGCAGTACAGATGCTGTTCATCATCTTTTCATAAGCAAGCCTGCTCAAGAAGGTAAGAATTAAATTTTGCTTTTAGATTACTGATCAGCAATCTGAAAGTAAATTGTTAATGGGATGGAATTTATTAAATGTAAATAAAGAAATGCTATCCTAATTTTGAAATATGCTGGTTGTGGTTTTTTTTTTTTAATGTTTTTTTTAAGTTTCACTGTGATAATTGTTTATTTTAATTCTAGAATAACTTTTCAGCCAACTTATTTTTAAAATTACCATAGAACTCTAATTACAACAGAATATAGTTGTATTAGTAAGAGCCTGTGATAAAGTTAATATAAATAAATTGGACAAAATATAATATTGAATGAATTGAAGCCTAGCTCGATCTAGTCTGCCATTGCACTTTTAGCATAGTCAAATACCAGTGCCACATTTGCTGACACCAATTCATAACATTTAATTTAAGGAGAAGATTGAACTCCAAATTTTGAAATACCATTAATTTTTGTGTTGCTTAATAGGCTTTAGAAGCAACCTAATTTTTGAGCACCCTTTATCATCAAGGGCTGGAAATATAACCGTTAAATAGTATGTCCACATAGATAAATGTAATAGATAAATGTAAGGTCTTCTGATGTTTAATTGTTAGATTCTTTTTATTATTAATACAGCTTGAAGGTAGTTTTATTACATGACTATAATATTTATTTGTTTGTTTGTTTGTTCCAGCTGCTGCATGGAAGTCAAAATATGAATTATTGCCACCAGTCTTGAAGTCAGCTTGTAAAGAATGCTAAGAATTGAATGAAAATGCTGTCTTGATATCTTGTTTGTGCTGTTATATTTGTCTTTTGTGTTGGTTAATTATTCCATGAATAAAAAATAAAAAAAAGTTAATTGTGTAAGTTTGATTTAAGAATAAATGATCAGAGCATGCAAGTCTTATATAGTACGTTACCAAAAATTGTATTGTTTGATAGTGTTCAAACCCAAAAATGTAATTTAACTTGTCCATTACTTTATAAATATGTTGACATTATAGCTAGATGTATATAGAAATCATGCACTGATTCAATTATTATAATTTCCAAACAATTATGTCAAATAATTCTATTGCTAGATCTAAATCATCAGTGTGAAAGTAGACCTATGTAAAAGGTTAAAAATCTCATACTAAACCATTGAGCTGCATTTGAACAAAAAGGGCATTATAAACAAAAAATCACTAATGAATTTGTTTTAAACTACAGTATTGAAAAACATTAAAGATTATTCCTAATTAAGCCATAATAAAATTTAATGACTAAACCATCGGAGACAGTATTTGCATAATACCTAATTGAGCCCTAATAAATATTTCAGTTACTAAACCATTAGGGCCAGCATTGGACCGATAATGGCACAATAAGGGTTATCCCTAATTGAACCCTAATTAATATTTCAATTACTAAACCATTAGGGCCAGCATCGGTCCGATATTGGCACAATAAGGGTTATCCCTAATTGAACCCTAATTAATATTTCAATTACTAAACCATTAGGGCCAGCATTGGACCGATAATGGCACAATAAGGGTTATCCCTAATTGAACCCTAATAAATATTTCAGTTACTAAACCATTCAGGCCAGCATCGGACCGATATTGGCACAATAAGGGTTATCCCTAATTAAACCCCAATGAAAATCTCAGTTACTAAACCATTGGGGCTAGTATGGGCTTGATTAGGGCGTGATTCTGGAAATCCCCAATGAATCCGGAAGTGGGTTTACCCATTCTGGGCCGATATTGGCACGATTAGGGTAGCCCATATTGGTCCCTTATGGGAACCTAATGACGCCAATGTGCAAACGGTATGCGCGCCCATTAGGGCGCGATTTGGGCTATTTAGGGCTGCAATTAGGGCAAAGGGGGATAACCCTAATTAAAACTGATACTGGGCCGTAATGGGCATGTTTATAGGGCTCCTCAAGCGAACATACTAAACACTGTGGAAGTGCTTATGAACAAGGGAAGATTTTTACTTTACCTTGACTAATGTGGTACTGGTATTAAAGTTAAATTAGTCCCCTTTAAACTATGTAGAAATAAAAAGGTAGCTGCTTTAAAGTTTGAAACTAACAATTGACAACCACAAAATCTTCTATTTTCATAGAATATTTAATTATGCTTAACAAACTTCTCAATTTATTGCGAAATCTAATAATATTACCAACTAAATTTAAATTAGTAATTTTGAAAAGTCTAAAGTCTAAAGTAATTTTGTATCACCCATTTATTAAAATGGGTTTATCTATAGAGTTCATTTTACTTTCCAAACTTTCCTCATTCACAAATTAATCTATTGCGTGGTTTATATTTTCATTGTTCCTCTTAGAAGTCTTTCTCTTTTGAAAATTCATTTTCAGTTGTTTTCTTTTCTTTGGTCTGTGGTGACAGAACAGCAAAATTAGTGATTTAAGCCATATCTATCCTTAAAAATAACAACGATTGCGCCCTTTCCCTTCGCCCCTTGTCCATACATTTAGAATATAGCTCCTTTGGGTCGTTCCTTATTGTAGAATTTGTAGCCTGAGAACAGAGGTGATGACTACTTCTATAAATCAGTAGAGTTGGTAAGCGTAAGATTATCGTTTATTACAAACTATCAAAAAGAGGGGACATAATAAATACAAGCCTTATTATAAAAATTACTTTGTACTTCTAAGTTTATGGCGATGCAAACATAGAAGTTTCCGGTAGACTATAACTATAATAAAAGTAGATCTAAAAGCAAAACAAACAACAACAAATAAAATGTTTGGTAAGAAAAAAGCACAGGATGGAGGTAGAGAACCAGGTAAAAGAAAAGGAGCTGAATTAATGAATCAGGTTAGAATCAATTAATGAATTTTTTTTTTCACTTAAATTTAAGTTTTAATTTTAAAATCAAGGAATTTTTATTTTATTTTTTAAATTAAAAAAAAATAAAAAAAAAATTAAACTACATCTAGACTTGACTATGACTCAGTTTCAGTATGACTTGACTAGATCTAGAATAATTATAATCTTTAAAGGAAATTCACACTCTTAGTCTTACTACGAGTACTAGATCTACTAGTACTACTATTACTACTACTTCTAACTTCTACTAGTTTAAGTATAAGTAAGTACTACTAGTAGACTACTACTACTACTACTTCTGTTACTGACTCTACTACTACTGTAACTATTACTACCGCCACTAGACTTTACTAGTTGAGTACTAGGATTAGGAAGGCCTGGCCCAGGCCTAGGGCTATAGGCTAGTATAGGATTACTGGCCTTAGTAGTAAGGGCCTTACTATAGCCTACTATAGGGCCCTACCCTACTAGCCCCTAGCCATACATATAGTATTATACTGTATACATATTTATATATACTTAATATACAGTATATGTATGGTTAGGGGCGGGTTATACCAAGTTATAGTATATAGAATCTATACATAGCCCATACTATGATACTATACCATAGCCATATATAGGCCCTAGCCCTAAATTCTAAATCTAGTGACTAGTCGCCTAGTGCCATAGGCTAGTACTAGTAACTAGTAGTAGTAGTAGTAGTAGTAGTAAAAATAACTAGATCTACTTAGAATCTACTAATCTAAAATCTAAGTAACTAAGCTAGTCGCCCTGCCCTAGGCTCTAGTGACTAGTTACACTAGTAGTCAGTAGTCTAGATCTAGTAGCCTCTACTAGACTAGACAACTCTAGTCTTAGTCGTCTTAGATCAGACGATTATTAATATTATTATTATAATATTAAGTAGATTACTAGACTGAGTACTAGATTTCTAGATCTATGTCTATGTCGTTATAAACCTGGTGGTGGCACAGATGGGGGTAGTGGTGTGTGTGTAGTCAGCCGACGCAAATCGCCCCAGGCCAGCGCTAGACAAGCGGTCAACCGTGACGAGTTACGACTGTCGGCCGAGACGAGTGTCAACACGGCGGTTCGGGAAGGATCGACGGCGGTCCGGGAAGGATCGACCTCGTGAACAGAGCTCAGGAGCGTCACGAGAGTTGTAGTCATCTGACCACCTAGAAACGTCGAGCGGCGTTCTGTCCGGTCCGAGAAGGCCAGTAGGGACCCTATATAAGAGCGGAGGCGACGCAGTCAAGACGGTTCAGAAAGCGGGTTCACGACAGGAGTTCAGAACACGGTCGACTACAGCACAGTTCAACGGTGTGGTTCTGTACAGAGCATTACGACGGTTCAGTGCGGAGTACTGTCAAGTACAGTTGAGACGAACGGCGTCTTGATCTTGGTCTGTGATCGAGTCCGACACAACGAGCCCAAGTGTGTGAAGTCAGTCCCGAACTGTTGAACCCAGTGCAAGCCCGGAACGAGACGGAGAGGCCAGTGCAAGACTTGATACGGCGGAACGGTGTTATCGGAGAGATATTTGTTATCGCAGAGCTATTTGTACTGTTCTACGTGCTGCCAATTGTACAGTATTGGCTGTTATTTATGGACATTAAACCTTTACGTTACTTTGGAGCCCTGAGTTGTCAAGTTCTTTAAGTTGGTGGTGTATGGTGCAGTTTGCAGAGAGCCTGGATAGTGAGATTCGTAACAATATTATAATAATTATATAAATATAATGCTATTAATACTTTATCAGTAATTACTAATAGTACTACTAGACTAGATTGTCTAGATATCAGGATAGATCTATCTAGATTTAAAATTTAATCTATCATATTCTATCTAGATCAGATCATCAGTAGTTCGATTCTATTATTGTTAAATCTATATAGTAAATATAATTATAATTAGATCTAGATCTAGATCTAGACTTAAATATGGATCTAGTAGTATGTACTAGTCAAGTAATAGTATTATTAGTCAGTCTAGAATAGATAAAAAGTATAGATTCTATTTCTATATAAATATAGATCTAGATTATTCTAGATGTACTCATTATCCAGACTAGATCTACTAAGGAATCTACTAGAAAATAGAAATGTCTAGAAGATAAATTTAATCAAATTTAGTGACAGTCTAGTAAGTCTAGTAATAGTTACAGTCTTGTACTAGATAACTATATATATATATTATATATATATATATATGTCTACTCTATCAAACTCTTTGAATATGTTTTTGTTAGTTACTAGATATAGAATCTAGAGACTAGATTGACACATGTGTCATGTGTATGAAATGCGCAGAACGTAACTATCTTTTGTTTTTGAAGTTATGTCTGTAATTTATTACATAAGTAGTCACTACTACTAGATTGTCTAGATATCTATAGAGATCTAGTGAAAAATCTAAAATCTAAGAGTAATAAATCTAGACTAGAGATTGAATCTATATCAAGTAATAAAAGTAGAGTCAATAAAATTCTGCAGATTTCAACTCTAGTCTAAAATACAAAGACAAAGATAATAAAGATAGAGCAAGCTTACAAGTAACTTACTAAGCTCTTAGATTCTAGATTTAGACCTAATATAATTTATAATATATCTAATCTCTTATCTTATCTAGATATCTATTTATAAGTATTTATAAATAATAAGTAGAAGTATATTCTAATTTCTGTATAACTAGGTAGACTATGGAATACTGGAGTTAGACAGATTATGAATATATATATATATATATATATATATATATATATATATATATATATATATATATATATATATATACATTATAATACACATAGATATAGCTAAACACATGGTTGAGGTTAGGCTTTCATAGGATTGGCATCTTTTATTATAGTGACTGAGACTAGACTTAGACTGTTCCCATTCTGGATTAAACTTATAAAATTCTATATGCACCTGTTAATTTACTTAATTGTAAGTGTCATGATCTGTGTGTCTACTGATATGAACTCCAGAGTAATACTACGCATACAGAAACACACAACCTATCTTCTGATCAGTACCAACTCTACAGACCCAGATTAAACACCTTTACAATATATTATATACTTGATCTAGAAATATTTTGATTCTAAATAAAACAATATGTCAAAAAATGTATGAGGTCACACATACAAAATATAAAATAATATGCAGGTTCGTATCATACAGAAAGCAAAATTATTTTGTTAAATGTCTATCATACCTTTTCACCCCCCCCCCCCAAAAAAAAAATTGCATATTTAAAAGCTATGGTTCATTGGAGAGCATAGGGATGAAACACACACATTCTCATCTATATTTACAAACCTGATATATGGGTATTCATTAGCTGATGCATTATGCATCATTAAATAGCAGAGTTGCCAATTGACTATTTCTAACGGAAAACTTCTTGCCTAACTGGATTCTGAAGAGAAATTAAGATTTAAAAGGAACTCTACGACGCATAAAAAAAAACAACAGTAGAGTCAGTCTCACCATGCATGCTACTAACCATTTATTAAAACATATTTTGATTAGTAGTATAGTATACTTTTTTTTGCTCAAAAACTTAATTTATTTTTCAGTGTATTAAATTTGCCATCTATTAGATTATGAAATCACAAGAAACTATCAATATTGATCTTGCTTACCCTTCCTATAACCAACTTTTAAAAAATCCCTTTGTAACAAAATGATAATTATCAATTTATTACATTAATGCAATGCTGGATGCTAACATGTTTTGGTGTGATATCATCAGATGGGATTTTCTGGCATTCCTGGTATTGGGGACGTTGATGGTGTGGGTTATGGAAATGACGATGATGATGATGATGATGATGACTTGGAAGCAGAATTGGCTCAACTTGCAGGAGAAGACTATTCTCCAGCCAAAAAATCAAAGCCTAAAAAGAAAGGTGAGTTGGAAATGCTTAAATATATATTTTAATGTGAGAATTATTCCATATTAACAAACATAACAATCAGAGGGTTATTTCTGGCTCTTGGCAAGATTTGTAGCATTCGATTACTTATTTAATGTTAAAGCTTATCGTTGCTAAGTACTTCAATGAAATAAAGTAGCGTGTGTCAATTTTATTAATGGTTATTAAGTTTTGAGATAGTTGACATTGCTAAGTAAGTGATGATAGCCCACAGAATGGTCTTGCATGACTTATGAATTTTGGATGTTCCAGAAGTATATAAATATAGTTATAATTGCTCATATGTTACATAAGTTGACAAATGTATGAATTTTTAAAATTTCTCAAAAACTTGAAATGAGTATCATACTCATACTTTTTTTTTCTTCAAATTGAGGTTTTGATATTACATCTATAAACATGTATGAAAAATCTATTTATTTTACTGTGATCAAAGTTTTAAAAAAATATTAAATGGACATTTAATTGATGTACTATGCTTTCTTTCTAATTTACAAGGTCATTTGCCTATTACTGATATAGAAAAGCTTGCAGCAGCTGGATTGCGAGATATAGATGATAATGTCTCTGATACAGATGACCCAGATTTACTGGTATTTTACTTCTTTTGATTTTGTTAATGCCAGATTTGATGGTATTTGTATTTAAATCAATGAAATACAAATTTATCTTACCAAACATTTTGTTTATTTACGTTAAGCATGTTTTATGTTAAACTAACAAGTCCATAGAATTTCTTTTGTTATTCTAGTATAAAGAGATCATCTGTTTAAGGATGCTGATAATTTTACATGGTCATTGGTCTCATGCTTGTATTTGATGTGAAAATATGTTCATTCTCTTTGTCATATTTTTTTATTCGTTATTTTTAAGTACATTCCATCATGTTTCTTCTAATATGTTAAATGCATATTGTTTTCTTGTTTATTAACTGTTGTTGTTGCTTTTATTTTCTAACAAAAAGTTGTGTTTGTATTTGTTATATTATTACATGAGCTGCACTTAAAACTTCCATACAGCAAGTTGATATGCTTTCTTAATTTGTATAAACAGGCAGAGCTGGAAGACTTGCAAGATGATAATGATGAAGATCAGGGCCCTCATTATCAAAACACTAGCCCACAGAAAGTTGTCTCACCACCTGAGATATCACCCAAGCCGACCCTCCCTTCAGTCGCACCTCGAACTCAAACAGTCCCACAGGCTGCACATCCTACAGCAGCTCCAAGGCCTGCACCTGCTTCTTCTACTGCACAGCTAGCACCAACTCCAGCAGCTAGGCAGCCTGCATCTACGTCTCCTAAACCACCTGTTGGGGCAAGTGGGAGTGCAGGAGGCCTTGTTGGTTTGCTAGAAGAGCGAGTCAATATGTATAAACAAGCAATAGCTGCTGCCAAAACAGCAGGAGACAGCGCCAAGCAAAGACGCCTTGATCGTGGCCTTAAGGTTACTTAGACAATTATTTAGCTTTAATTTGGCTGTTATTATAGATTTAGAAGTATATATGTTTACCTGACTACACTGCTAGGTAGGCATGATTATTTATAAAAAAAAAACAACTATTGAATTAATTCTAATTTAAATTGTAAACAAGTTATTTTGTTGTAATAAAAAGTTGTTTTTTTTTTAGCGGCCCCCGAAAGGGGAAAAGACGCTATTAGTTTTGTGCGAAAAGTCTGTCCGTCTGTCCGGTTTAGATCTCATAAACTAGAAGAGATATTAAAAATCCGACTTCACAATATTTTAGACCATTCAAAGTTCTGATGCAACGGCTACTTTTTTTTTCCTGAAAGCGAAAATTCTAATTTTTAAAATCAATTATGCAAGCAGTTTTTTATAAGAAAAAGCTAATTAGTATGCATTATATGTTAGACCTAATTTAAGACGAATAGTAATCTTATAAGCATCATTTTCGTGAACATTTTTTCTATATAGCGGAAATTTTTTATTTTTTTTGAGGATTCGAATAGGAGATTGAACCTTTTCAAAACAATTAACTTATTTAGTTCGAACCGAGGGTCCCGGGTTCGAATCCTGCTGAAGACTGGGATTTTCAACTTCTGAGTCTACCCAGCTCTAATGGGTACCTGACATTAGTTGGGGAAAAGCAAAGGCGGTTGGTCGTTGTGCTGGCACCCTCGTTAACCGTAGGCCACAAAAACAGATGAACTTTACATCATCTGCCCTATAGACCACAAACTAGTTAGGCCAGGTTCACATCTAACTTTACATTCACTTTCACATATCCTTTGATCTGCGGGACGGTTGGGGCACTACACAAGATCTGTTAACCTTCTTTCTCCATTCTTATCTCTCATTTGTCTTTGATATAATTTCATTCGGATGTTCTTTCTGAAAATATTGAAGCCTACCTGGGTGGACCACTGGTCGTGCGGTTTGCGCGCTGGACTGTCGTTTGGATTTATCGACGATCGAAGGTTCAAACCCTGCCTGCTCCCATCCCCCGTCGTCCAGCGGGAGGTTTGGACTAGGAAGTAAACTATCTTCAACTCTGAAGGATTATCCGAATTATGTAAAACATTTTACTTCGGGGGCCGATTTTGAGTTTGTGTTTCCACACAAACTGTCTTTTGTAACCTTGTTTTTTTTTAAGACAGCTCCTCCTTTATAAAGCTGATTGCCTTTTATAATAAGAGAGATTACTTTGCTCTTACTCATTAATGCATACTAATATATGATTGATTAAAAAAACAAAAAGAAAACATTTTACCCCGCATAATTCCCCCACCCCACACTGAATAAATCCTGGTTACACCGATGTATAAATCTGCTCTCTATAAAATTCTAGTTTTGTGATATAGATCCAGACATAGTAATATTAAAAGGCAGTAGTCTAGATAAATACTGGATCTAGATCTACTTAGAGATACTGTATAGAAAAGGGGTGGGCAAATTACGGTCGGCGGCCCGTGAACAATTACAGATATCATGTGTGCACTCAGTATACACATAAAAGCTGCAAATATATAAAAATAATATCTAGATAAACTATTGAAACTATAAAAAGTTAAAAGTAAACGAAGATTAAGTTAATTGGCTATTCATCAAAATACTAAGTATATAGCACAATCATCGGTCAATGTTTATGCTATGAAGGATTATGTTAAGTGTTGGGTATGCTTGCATATTACTAGGAGAGGGTAGAGAGACTTACAAAATTGCTCCCCTTTCATAGATGCTAGCCACCAATGGCAACATGTTAAGCTACAAACAGCCTTTAGACAGAAGCTGCAAAGGGAAAAGATTGCCTCTCAAGACGTTAAATGCCACACATTTGGGTACTCTTGGATGAAGAGGGCAAATGTAGCTATTGTTAGGACTCGATCTTTCACTGTAAGAAACTATAGTTGTTGTTTTTTAATAAAGAATATATAGTGATTTGCTGATCGCAAACTGTATCGGCACTGCCATTCCTTTGGATACATCAGCTGCATGGAGAGGGGGGAACTGATCTTTGGGCAACATCGTTCCGACCACATCTAATGCCCAGGCATTCATTTCATTTCCATGAGATGCTACACAGTCTCTTTGCCTTTGAGTATATATATATATACATATATATATATATATATATATATATATATATATATATATATATATATATATATATATATATATATATATATATATGCAGCCCTCCATTCCCCAAATTTTTTTTAATGCGGCCCTCGATACAAAAAGGTTGCCCACCCCTGGTATAGAAGATTCTAGTTTGGTAATATAGATCCAGACTTAGAAACATAAAAAGATAGTAGTGTGCAAAATGTTCCTAAATGTCTATTTGTTTATTTAACTCTTTTTTAGTGAATATGATTGGGAATTCCTACTGATTGTGTTCAATTTATAGATTGTCTAGACCTCCAGACCAAATTTAATTTAATCATTTTTTTTTATTTTGAAAAATTATAACAGTCAAACCAGAGTTGTACTTGTGTGGCCAGTTAGCTAGTATTTTCTAGGAAAATCATCAAAGTCATTTTTTAAATCTGTTTCCATCCAGGGTTTTGCCCATGAAAAATTTGCAATATTTACAAGTACCCAAAAAAAATTTTTTAATTTTTATATTAAGATTAATTGTGATATTAATTGTTTTCACATAAAAAAAAATTATTGTCTAATTGCATTGTGTTGTAAAGTTTAGTAGCTAAATATGTATTAATCGTTTGATTTTTTTTTCAAGGCCAACTAAGCAGAGTCATTCAGAATATATGATGTATTGAAAAGGTCTGCTTTCAGGGGGAGGGGAGGGGATTAAAAAAAAGCATTATTGTCTTTCTTCTTGATATTTTAATAATTTTTTTTTTAATTGAAAGGTCTGAACTCTTGTTTCCAATTATTAATTATTCATATATATGTATGTGTTTGTTGCTCTTTCTATAACATTGTAGAAATAGTGATTTTTATTTTAGACATTAACGGACCAGTTACGCCAAGCTAAAGCAGGCAAACCAGTCAATGAGGAAGAGATTCCTCCCCCTGTTGCTATGGGTACAAGTGTTGCACTGGAACAACCAACCACATCTGCTGAATCTGTTCCTAAAAGTAATTCTAGTGGTAAGGGAGCTTTCATTATCAATTAGAAACTGTTACATACTTCGATTTTTAAATAAAACAAACTTCTGTAGATAATATTTAGAAATATTTGACTGTGAGTGCTGAATGAATGTGCATTATATTTTATGTATTTGTAATGTTAAAATTAAAAAAAAAAATTTTTTAGCTTGGCAATTATGAATTGTTATGTTGAATGTACAATTGTAGAACATATTTCTTTTATGGGGACAAAGCCTTGCATTTTGATTGTAAACATCATCTAGTAGTCATTCTCTGGCACTGCCAGGATTGAGATAACAGTATTATTTTTTTAAACTTTATAACTTTTTTTTTCTAGATCTCAAACCTGCCATATCTAACTCAAGTATTTCTTCAGTTTCATCCCAATCTGCAATCAATTCAGGTTTGTAATTATTAAATATGGATTATAAAAAATAATTTTTTTTTCTCAGAATCTATCAGGTTAAGTAGAATGATGTTCATAACGTTATGGTACAAATTTCCTTGTGAGAATATAATTCAGTATGAAGCTAATAAAACTTAGTCATCATATTTCAATATAGCTTAATGGAATCCTCACCAATCTTATCAGGATGTATTGTAATAATTGCAGAATTTTAAGATCCCTAGTTTTCCAGATCCATGATCTAGACTGCTAAGAAGACACAGCTATTCAGACATTTTAAGGTAATGTTAACAACAGTGACCAGAACCTCTGTCTTTACACAGATACAAAACAGATTCTTCTTTCAAGAAGGGATGAGTATAGAAAGGCAGCTTTTAAGGCCAAGCAAGATGGTGACATGTCCAAGGCCAGTAGCCTTGTTAAAGTTGCCAAGGTACAAATAGATCCCAATTAAGTCATTTTTAATAAAATATTAATGGCTAGTGATGTTCTGAAGCAAAATAAGGCTTTGTTTATCAAACAATAAATCTTTTTAAAAAATACAAATACTTTAGATATATTTATTTTGCGAACTTGAAGAATTTCACAAATAATTTTAAACAGGATTAATATATTGTTGTAATTTTGATTAATTGATATATTGCTTTAAATTTTGATTAAATATTATCTTCCATTTAGCAATTTGATTCTGTGATACAAGCTTTTGAGGAAGGCAAACCAGTTGATTTATCAAAGATGCCACCAAGTCCATCAGACAGTGCAAGTATGGATTTAAGACTTTTGTTGAATTAATGCTATTCTAAGATAGATATAATAAATTAAATTTTTCATGTTTAAATAAGAATCTGTATGTAATTATTATGACAGGAAATAAAACTTTAAAAAATGTCTTTTTCATTTGTTCTATTAAATATAATTAGAAAATGTAAAAAAACCAAACTGTTTCTATTATATATTTATTAACCTCTCTTTATATACAATTTTATTTTATCTGGTATCAGTCCTAATTATGATCTGAAATGATTATAATTATGAAATTATGATACAAGATATAGAAAAATTATTTTATAGTTGACTATTTTTCAAATCCTCACCTTTAAATCTGATGGCAGGTACAGTTATACAGACTTCAAGTAAACCACAGTCAGTCACCCCAGTACAGAGAATAAGTGTTCAGGCCGCTGGGGAAGACGCTGAGCCAGAGATACCTGTTATAAGCAGTGAACGTAAGAGTAGATGTGATTGTTAACTTTCTTTAAACACATTCTTTCCTAGAATGATAGAACAAGGAAGAAATGATCTAGGAATTGTATTTATGAATTCACCTGAAAATCTGAATAGTTCACACAAAGGGTTCTCAACATATTTGTGATCTGAGTTTACCATATTTAGATATATTCATACAAATAAATCTCACTTTGGTATAACCTATCAGGATTCCTTGAGTGAAATTGGAGCTTAGTGTTGCTTACATTGCTTTGGATTGAACATCCACTGAACAAAATTTGCATGTAATATTTTTATTTACCAAATGTCTTTCCTTACAAGTTCTTAAATTTAATAAAAATAAGCTTTGAATTTATTTCTTTAACTCTTTCTCTCCTTAATTATTTTCTTTCAATGGAATTAATCATTTTCCCCATTCATAGTGGACTACCATGTTATGATTAAACATCGATAACTTTTTTTGTTTGTTTTCAGAAATGTTATATTTGGTATATAATTAAAGTGGAATGCATGTCCCTTATATATAAAGCAGATTAATGTTTATTGAATCAAAATTTAATTTCTAATTATGAAGATTAAAAATAAAACTTAGTTAGAAAAAGAAAAGAAAAAAATTAGTAGAAAAAAATTAAAGCACCAACAATGGCAGCATTGATCCAACAAAAGGACTTTCAAATGAACGATGGGAGTGTTGATCTGGAGTTAAGAAAAACAACTACTGATGGCAGCTTTTATTCTACAGAAACAACTGTTTCAAATGAACAATGGGATCTTTGTTCCAGAGGCAAAGGAAAACAAACATGAAGTTTATTTACATATTCTGCAGCTCATTAATTATATCACTTGAGAAAACAAATTCTTTGGGCTGAATATCTGGTATTTAAATCATTTAGACCTAAACATAAAATAGGGGCAGAGAACATATTTCTTTGTTCTTTTAAGTTAGTTATTATAGCTCTGAAATGTTAATTTCTTATACAGAAGAAAAAGCTTTATTTCATGCCCCTGATGCACCTAAATCAGTGATGGAAGCCCTGACACAGAGACTGGAAAAATACAAGTCATCAGAAGCTGCAGCTAAAACAGAAGGGGATTCAGGGAAAGCTAGAAGGATGGGCAGAATAGTGAAAGTAAGTTAACCTCTTACTGTGTCTCTAATGCATTGCTATATTTGATGTCTGAACTTTATATTAGTTTATGTGTAGCAGCTACATAATTAGCTACATTTGATTATTTTTAGCAATATGAAGATGCTATTAAGTTATACAGAGCTGGAAAGCCAGTTGATTTTGATGAGCTGCCAACACCTCCTGGTATGTTTATTCTAATTTCATAATAATGATGTAATTTTAATGTCTTTACTTTTTTTTTTATTGGGGGGGGGGGGGGGGGGGGTAGATAGTTTTTTAATCTTTGAATTTATGTTATATATTGCTAAATCTTTAAGCATTTCAAGAACATTAACATTTTTTTTTTTAATTAAAGGTTATGGACCAATACCTCAAGACAAATCTCCTGTGTCAGCTACAGCAGCTAGACCAGCACCAGCAGCCATGGCTCCACCTGTTGCTCAGAAACCTCTAGCACCACCTGTAGCACAGAAACCAGCAGTTTCCTCAGCTCCACAATTAGCTCCTAAATCAGGCAATCCACAGGGCCCATCTGCTTCTCAAACTCCTGCTCCTTCAACATCTGCTCCTCCATCAATCCAAAGACAGAATAGTAAGTGTCAGTCTTTGGAATCTATCAATTCTTCAACTTTATCTATTAGCCAGCTCATTCTTTTAGTGTTCACCTTTTGAATGCTTATGAGCCAACCTATAGCTTGTAACAATCTGTTTTTCTTATGATACAAACAAAAAGCAAATGTGTTGTATATCAGCTATATTATATTACAAACTACAATATTATTATAGTACTAACTACTTATGGCAGCTGCATTATATCACTTTGTGCTCTTTTCTTAAAGCAACTCGTAAAAGTCTTCATAGTCGAGGGGAGCAACAGCTTGCATTTCTCCAGGACAGAATGGCCGAGTTTAAACAAGCAGCAATGAATGCTAAGAAAAATCATGACATTGAATTGGCCAAGAAATATATAAGAATGATGAAGGTTTGTAATTTGTTGGTACCATCAAAAAGTTGATCAGTAGGTAGATCTTTAAAAACAATGCTCATATTGTACATTTTTTTTAATGAAATTAAGTAAAAGTAATATATATTTGTTAAACAGACCTGCCTACCGTTACGCAAAATGCGTATTCGTTACGCAAAATCTCCCAAAAATGACCGTCAGTACGCAAATACGCATTGAACCCGTCTCGTTACGCATTTCGTATCCTTTTTTTTTTTCCTCTCTTGACTAGCTTACGAGCGGTCACGGAGGTCACGCTAAGCCGTCCTGTTGGGGGGGGGACAGAAAAAGGTGGGGGAACACATTGTGTCCAGATCTATACGTTGATTGGTTCTTAAAAGCAATTAGGTTTAGTCTAGAAATGAAGAACGCGAGAGTGAGGGAGTGGCGGGTTGGTACCGTCAGTTAGCTGATACACCAACGTGACTTTTTTTTTTTGTAAGTTCATTAGTAGAAATTAATTATGTTTAATCCCTGATTCCCGTATTTATTTCTATAGAAAACAAATATCGAAGTGCTATCAATTCAAAACACATTGAGTG
This sequence comes from Biomphalaria glabrata, assembly GCF_947242115.1. Lineage (NCBI taxonomy): Eukaryota > Metazoa > Mollusca > Gastropoda > Planorbidae > Biomphalaria > Biomphalaria glabrata. The sequence continues at coordinate 38,911,128 of NC_074715.1, forward strand.
ACATTGTAGATATCTAGTCTAGATCTAGAATGTAGATAACATTATTAACATGTTATACAGGAATAGGTCTAGCTAGTCATGTGCTTACGTTATGTCATGATTCTCTACATTACTCTACTCTACAATCTAGATCCAATTTAGTTGTAGTATGATTTAGATTGACTAGATCTAGATCGATAACTATACTACCATCTAGTCTAGATCTAGACTAGATTCTTAGTCTTAGTATAGGATAGATCAAGAATGAAGGTAGGCCTACGAAAGTTTGTAGTAGACCTACGTTTGTAGCGGATCAACGGCATCGGTAACACTCTTGAGCCCAGATCTAGAGTAGATTATATTCATTATATAGACATAGATCCAAATCTAGTCTAGATATCATCTCTGTTGTCGTATTGATTTAGATTATAGATCTAATCATGACATCTAGATCTAATATATATATATTTATATATATATATATATATGACAAAATAGTGGATCGCGTAAGTGTTACGCATTCTGGTGCCAAAATACGCATTTTGACCATCAGCGTTACGCATTTGGACTTTTTTTGGTAGGCAGGTCTGGTTAAATAAACATTTATTGTCTACAGGGTATAGAGCCAATGATTGAGGCTTGTGAAAGTGGACTTCCAGTTGACTTGTCACAGGTAATAAGTCATTTCACACTCTTTACTGGTCTGACTTTAAAAATATTAAACATGTTTTTGTGGAGGACAATAAGTGAGATAGAAAGTAAGAAAAGCACCATTTAGATTAGAACAGTTTGTTAATTTATTAGCTTTAATGCAGTCATGTGTTGTCTCAGGTTCCTCCCTCTCCTGCAGGGATTGATGATGGAGAAGATAAGTTTGTTGTTGTGTCCGCTGAGGACTGTGAGCCCACAGGTGATAGAGATGAGGTTTTCAAGAATTTACAAGCTGATCTGGTCAGACAGATAAGGGTTCGTAGCTAATGAGAAGGGTATACAGTATGAAATTCAATATTGAATAAAGCAATCGATGGGATAATGTGATTTTCAATGAGGTTTATCTATTAAATATACAAATATTGGATGTCAAATTCTTAATTGGTCAGATAAAATTTTACTTGAAATTTGTTTAAATTTGTTATTTGGTTGTACTTAAGAATGATGTAGTCATTTTAGCAACTTACCTTATCTATTATACCATTGTCTCTGAACAGTAACTCCCCACAGAATCTTATGAGTATTAAAATGGTTTCACTTCAAACATGCCGATTTTAAATTAAAAGCTGTATATTTACTAATTATTGTTTTACATTAGATGAATGAGAGAAATAATGTTACTTTTCACAGATATGTGTTACAAATGCTCAACATTATCAAAAACTTGGAGATGTTCCAGCTGCGGCTAGGTATAACAAATACAAAAAAAAAATATTTTTTTTTATTGTTAAATTTTTAAAATTCCATTTTGAATAAAAAAAAAATTGACTATGAACTTCTTTTTTTTTTTAGGTATGAAAAGCTTGAGCAGAACTGTAGGCGTGACCTTGATGCATTGAAAAACTGTGAGAGACATGGTGATCCTGTACCTAAATTTCATTATGAAACAAAAACATTTTCCATGGTTCAGTAAGTCTTTGTGTTTTACTTTAATTATGTAAGAGTACATTATATTTATAATTATTTTTTGGCTAGTCAATGTATTGTGATGTTTGTATTGTGAAAAACACAAACGTTCAAAACAAGGTAATAGAAATATTTTAGAATGTGAACTCGAATAAAGGGAAGGAGGAATATACACATTTCAATTAGCTTGTTCATAGAGGGCCTATCTTTTCAAACACTGTCTCTTCAGTGATGAAACTTCTCAGCCTTTAAGTCATTATGCTTTTAAGAAAGATGTGGTATGTGTGTTGCTGAGTGTTATTAACTGCTTGGCTACTTATCAAGAGAGTTCAAACCCAGACTTGAGTTGTATTTGCTAAGTGAATAAAGGCGGGACAGAATACTTCTCCACTCACATGTCCACATAAGAGATAGGACTGTAGCAGATTGAGCATTCAATATATAAAAAGCTGCTCTATGCTAAAGCAATTCCAAAATTAGAAAAGAATTTAGAACAGAAACTCACACCTAATTTGTGAATTAATTATTAGATTACTTGATCCAATCTTCTCAAAATGTATATATAACTGACATTTCTTCACTACATTTCAACAGGTGCAATACAGAGCTAGGGGATGGTGATTTAGAGTTAACCATTATCAGAGGTATACAGTACAATATACCCTCTGGTGAGTATAATTCTTATGTTCACTTTGCTTGGAGCTAGAAATTAGTTTTGCTATCTTCATTTACTGTGTAATGGACAATGATGTTTGCTATTTATTTACTCATAATATATATATTATCTTATTGTTTAGGTTTATCCGAGAAAGATATGGATACTTCTGTTAAGTATGAAATGGCTTTTCCTACAGTAAGCATTTTATATTTGTACTTTTAAATGTTGTTGATTATACTTTAATGATTACTGCCAAAATTTCATTGAAGCACTCATTCAATTTTTTTTTCATGGTTTTCACTTTTTTTTTTTTTTTTTTTTTTTTTTTTTTTTTTTTAGGAACAGCCTCAAACAGGTGGTACAGCAACTGTCAAAGATACAATTAATCCAGGTTATTAAATTGTTTATTGATTTATTATTTTTTTGCCAACACTTTTTTTTAATTAACTGCTTTCGTATTATAGATTTCAATATTAAAAGCAGAAAACTATTTGGGACAAAATAATTCATTCCCATTATTGTTTTTTTATTTTTTATTGTCCTACATTCTTTTTTAGTCCTGAAGACTACATTGAGCTCTTTCTATTTCTACAGAGTACAATGAGTCATTTAAGCTGCAGATCAATCGCAAGTCTAAAGGCCTCTACAGGTTTGTGGAAAGAAAAAGTATCAAACTTGATGTTTTTCTTAAAAGGTAATTTTTTTTTATTTTTTTTTATAAACAGACGTTATGAGAATATGTGAAGAGAAGGGCAATAGAATGTTGTTAATTTGTTTTGTCTATGTACAGATATTACATCTTGTTCAGTGAATTTAAATAGTTTTAAAAGATTTTTTTATTTATTTTTCAAAATAATTTCTTTAATTAGAAAAAAGAAAAATACAAATGAAAAGAAGAATACAAGTTTAAGAATCTTTAAGAATATAACATTAATTTAATAAGTTGAAATTTGTGCTATTACATTCCCTCCAGGATAATACAGTTTATTATTATTATTTAAGTACTTGTTTACATTAATACATTTTATAGATTACACTGGCTAGCAGTAGGACACCACAATTTGGATTTTCTGTCCCTGAGTTCTTTATTTATCTTATTCGTCCTTTGTATTTATGTCTTTTGCACTAGAAATGTTCTAACATCTAATAATGGTTTAGGTGATGAACACCTTAATGTAATGAACCTCATTAGATATTATATATTTTTTTTGTAATCACTCTTAAATTTGTACATTTCCTTGACCTTATTTTTTGCTGTATGAGAGTCAACTGAAACATTTTTCTAAAGAATTGTGAGAGATATTCATCATTTCTTGAACATCAATTTTAAAAATTATTCTCAGCATAATATTACATTGTCAACTTTTTTATGGAAATTGCTTTTTTGCAATGATTTTTATGTGAAGCTGTAAATAGCAGTGTGACCTTGTATTATGGTTAGGTCATAAGATCAGTGACTTCTGCTGTACTGGCAAGTTAGTCCAGTGGTATTTCATGGTCCCAAATTATATTACCTAGGGTATTAATTATAACCTCTAGATATATAACTTACTGAGACGTACAAGTAAGAACAATGAGATTTCAGTTACAACTAATAAAGAGTTTATTTAGGAACAAAAGAAAAAGATCATTAAAAGAAAACAGACATAAAGGCCAACAAAAGCAAGTCAAATAATGAAAAAAAAATCACAATAGTAGGATAGGTTCAGTTCAAAGAACCGCCATCACAGAGGCACAATAGCGTCTCATCTCAAAAACAAAACGATTGCTTACAATAATATAATACAGGTCCTAACAGTCAAAGGACTGTCATCCATGAGACACACTACTGTCTCGTATCAAGACAAAAGTTCGTCTTTTACATACTATACGACCCAATTCTGGTCTTTATAGAAAAAAAAACACATACAGGAAAGGATAAGAGACTAAGTAGACATAATATTTACATAAACCATCTTATTAACAACAAATAAATAAAGTCTACTTAGCTCGTTATTGAAAAATACATTCCCATAAAGTGGCACACTCCTCTTAAGTAAGACAGTCAGAGCATAACAACAAAACTATTATATAAACATTATGGAGATTTAGTTAACAATAATGTACACTGATCAGCCAGCTCAAAGGCTCAAGAGGAAGTGGCAATTGTATACAGTTAACAGGGACTTAAAAAATGTATTAAGGGGGACTAACTCTTATTAAAAAAAAGTAGCTACCCTTATTGTCCCTTGTCACAAGTAGTCATGTGTGACAATACAAATGATGCTTTTTTAGTCCACAGAAGACTCTCATTTTGCTATGACTGTTTTGTGCTCAGAGAAACAAACTGTGTCCTGCTAAGAAACTTCAACCTTAATATTCATCTCGTTTTCTTGTCTTCTCATTTTACAGGGGGTTCTTCAAAGGAGAGAAACTACTTGGTACAGCCAATATAAAACTTCAACCTTTAGAGAATCAGTGTACGATTCATGAAAGTTTTGATGTAAGTATGCTTTAATAACATATTAGATCAGAACGTTAGTTGAAAAAATTTTTAATTACATCATGAAGAATTTATTGTGTTGTTTTTTTTAACCATCATCTATTAAAATATTTATCTGTAGTCATATAAGGTTATCCTCCTTCAGTTCTAGAGCAAGTATATCATATCTCCTAGAGCAAGAGTAGGGCTTTGAATGTAATAATATTAAAGCCTACACATTAGCTATGGTAGGAACTTTGTTGCCTACACATCAGTTCCTCCCTCGACATGTAGCCAATGTGTACTAAGGAATGTCAAATACCCAGTTACAGTTTGGTATGAGTAACATTTCAGGTTCTGCCATGATGTAGCACTGTGTGTTTCAAACTGCCTAAGGGTCACCAGCTCCTGATTTTTCTCAGGGTTAACTTAGCAGTGGTTAGGATTCAGAGTTTTCCTTCTAGGGTGGTAGTCAGTGAAGGCTAATGAGCCTCTCCTGTCCTGAGCTTACTGGCTTACTTGCCAGTTATAGGTAAAGAGGCACCTGAAACCTGTACTACTTCTGGTGATAACAGCAAGCCTGAGTCAGTATTTATCATATTATATAAACACTGGATCTCTTTGGTGACACATCCATTACATTATTATAATCTATTATACATTGAATACAAAAGGTTTAAGCATAAGAACATAGAAATTGATTGAAACAATATTTTACTCTTTAAATATACAGATCTTATTTTTTTGTCAACAGTTGATGGAAGGAAGAAAATCTGTAGGTGGTAAATTAGAGGTAAAGGTTCGAATCAGAGATCCATTTAAAAACAAACAGGTGGATGAGGTGAAAGAAAAATGGCTAGTTATTGATCAATTCATTCGAACATTAGGATCAAAAGTAAGAGTGATTTTTCTTTATTATTTTACTTTTTTTTCAAAGTGTTTAAGATAATACTCAGAATGATTGCTAGTAATAAGAGAAAATATTGGCACACTCTTCCATTTATCTTCACAAATATACTATTTTATTTTTTTATTTGTTTCAGAGTCAAGCAGATGTAAAGGTTAGTTTTTTGTTCACCGTCAATTTTTTTAAATTACATTTATTATTGTTAAACCTTTGACTTTCTCACTTCTCAGAACTTAAAATATTTGATTACTTCTAAAGTTTTTCTGTTTATTTCATATTTCTATTTAATAAATTTATGTCCTATAACGGTGATGTCCAACCTGATTCGGCCTGTGGACCATTTTAATTTCCACTGCTCTTCTCATGGGCCACATCAACAAAAAAAACAAAGGAAATAAATACTTAATCAATTTGAAAAAGTTTGTGCAGGTAACATGGAATAGAAATCTGTTGTCTGCATTACTCAAAATTTGTAAAGCATGAATGTCTTGCTTTGTAAGTCAATCAGTTGCAGGTCTTGCAAGGCAGTTGACACATAGGGTGCAGATGGATTTTCGATAAGACATATTTCATTTTTAAAATATGAAAATCCGAAAGTCTTTCTATGTAAATATCCTTCAAGAGCTTCAAAAGTTGGCTCATTTTTTCTTTTAGGATAGACACCTTCAGCTGCTGATCATTTTCTAGGGCAGTGGAGGTTGGGAAGTAGACAATGTGGGTTCTTTTTACCTGCTGAATGCAAAGTTGCAATTTTGTTTGGAAGTTGCTTATGTCAGCATACACATGTGAAATCAATTCATTGAACTTGTCTTTCCCTTGTGGTTTGGTGTTTTTTTCAGATGTGATGTGATGTATATAAAATAGTCATGAGGGAGTGTTCAGTTGAGACACTTTCTTTAATCCTTTGTCTTAAAAAGTTACATTTCATGTCTCAAATAAAAAAAACATTTTAGTAACTCTACTTGGGTTAACACCTTCATATTCAGGCTCCATTTCTGTCTTAAAATCTTTGAATGTTCTGTGGTTTAATGCCTGAGATCGTTGTTGATATTTATAGTGATGAATACAATCATTCTCACATGGTCCAGATTCAATACCTGCCACAGAGATTTTCTTGGGAAAAGATGTAATGAAGCCTCAGTAACTCAGTTCCGTTTGACTTGACAACTTTTGTAATAACTTTCTGTCAGTTCGCTGTATCACCCATTCATCCATACTTCTGACACCATCAGTAGTCACTCCAAATAATTTCTCCCAAGAAAGTAAAAGATCCTCTGTCATAGTTGAAACTTTATCAGGTCTTTGCCAGTGGTGGTCCCATGCATGCACATCATAGCTACTAACCTTTTTATGATTTCAAAATTGCTGTTTGTTATGTGAATAAATACCAAAAGTTTGACCAGTTACTGGAAATGTTGGTGGACTTGTCAGTGGAAATAGAGAATGTTTCTTAATCTGCTGCCCTGTCTCTTAGTTTTTATTAAATATTTTCAACATCTTTCACTCCCTTTATATCATGAGACAACTTCAACTGCATACTTCTTTTAAGGACTCATGCTTAGCAATCACTTTTTTACGCATTTGCAGTAGGAAAATGGCTTTGTTTTCCTATTGATAGTGTGAGCAGCTCTGTAGCTAGTTTTACAGCAGACTCATTTTCTAATGTCTTTGTTGGTAAATATTCTCATCAATCCTCCATGCTTGGCGTAATTTATTTGCAGCTCAAACCAAGAATGCTACCATATTTTTTTTTTTAATTGAAATAAAAATCCTTGTAATCACAACAAATTTCCAATTTGTGTTATGATATTGAATCTTATGTTCTTTAAATAGTGCCACACTTTCTTTCTAAAACTTGTTGTCAGTACCACAATGCATAGAAAAAAGACTGAGGAACTCACATACAGAAAGATAATTTTTTTTCAATTTTTTTTGGCGTGGGGGGATTCACTACACTTTGAGCCTTTGTTTTGGCGGGCGGATGGAGCCATGTCCGGCCCTTGGGACGTATTTTGGGCATCACTGTACTATGTGCTACTATATATCTAATGATTCTTTTTTTTTTTTTTTCATTAGGCCCAAAAAACTCAAAGGTGAGATCATTATTGAATTATTGCATGAAAATCTTGTGATTGCTTGCACATTGCACAAATATCAACATATCTAGTATACAAAACAAGCTTCTTATTTATCAGTTTCTCTACACTAAAGCACACCAGATGTTTGATTTAGTTCAACATAGAAATCTCAGATCTTTATATATATTTAGTTTTTGAGTAATTGTATTTTTCTTATTTTTCAATACCATGCATAGCATTATTTCCATCACTACTATTTGGGAGGTGAGGGGGGTAATAAAATCAATGTAAACAATTAAGATTTTTAATGTTTCAAACCTTTCAGAAATTTATTTTCACTTGTATGATTCTACCTGTGAAATTTTTTAAAATTTATTATGTTACAAGACAGCTATTGTTGGCATGAAATTTACTACATTGATAAAAACACTTTTATTTCTCTAAAGCGTTAATTTATATCAATTCCATGGCTAGTGCATATAATCAAGAAACATTTTTTTTAACATATACCGTTCATGATCAAGTTTGAATTATGTTAAGGCATTTTGTTTTTCCTTGTTGTTTCAATAACTCAGTTTAGAAGATGTTATACAAGCTCAGTTTCATTTCATTTTTTGTTTTCTAGATGCCCTGTTTATTGCTTTAGTTCATACATTTTTTGTTTCTAGATGCCCTGTTTATTGCTTTAGTTCATACATTTTTTGTTTCTAGATGCCCTGTTTATTGCTTTAGTTCATACATTTTTTGTTTCTAGATGCCCTGTTTATTGCTTTAGTTCATACATTTTTTGTTTCTAGATGCCCTGTTTATTGCTTTAGTTCATACAGTTTATTTTTTATAATTTTACTTTATTTCTTTCCATTATTACTTTGACAAGTAATATAACTAACAACATTTTTGTTTATTGAATTCAATGCAAATAAATTAGGGGACAGCTGGTAGACATTTTTGTGTGTGGTAATTTATTTGATTTGTTATAAAGTAAGTAGCACACTCCAAAGTTGAAATAGATGTTTTTACTTTTTTTTTAAACTAAAAGCAAGAATCTTGTGAGTATATTTCAATCAGAATAAAAAGTTGAAAGAAACTAAGGATGTAAAAAGATGAATTTTTAAGAAATAAATTGTTCTAGTGATTTGTTATTATCTTTTGGTCATGTTAATGAAAAAGTTATGTAAAGAATTCCTCATACATTATTTTTATAGTGATATTATTGTACCTTTAAATGTGTCAGTACATTTGTATCCCTACATACGATGTTATAAGAATATATTTATGTTTTGTTTCTTTTTTTCTTCTTTTTTTTTTCAACTAAATTGAACAGTTATATATGTGTATTTGTAAAGGAAAATCATTTCCCACTTAGACATCATTATGTCAAACTTCTCAAGACTTCCTCCATTTCTAAATTAGGACATTTAAAAACAAAGCTTATCTAAAGGAAAGAACTGCTAATTACAGCCATTTATTTGAAAATTACATGGTTTTGCTCCCATTCTGCTACATAAAACAAAATTAATTTATCAGTATATATATATATATATAGCTCCTCCTTCATGGTTGAAGATGATCTCATTTCCCATGGACTCGAAGATGGCTGTTAAGTACAATCCTCACTTAAAAAGCTGTCTGCATACGTGACATGGGTGGGTTAGGTCAGTTGCAGATAGGCCTGCTTCTTCTCTCAACTTTTTGTTGGTTCGGCGCTCTTTCACACTGGCCACTCTTTTTGCTTCAAATCTCAAGACTCCGAGACTCACAGCTTTATGCCATGAGGAGTGATCGAGAGCTAGTACTCCCAGCTGTGAATTAATTAGTACTAAATGTTTAATTAATTGGTTAATTTTATAGATTGATTCATGTATTGTTATTGACTATTAATAATTATGCAAATTTTCAACTTGATTTGAGAATGGGAAGTGGGAGCAAAATCGTCTCAGAACATAATATGGGGACTAAATCTCTCTCTCTATATATATATATATATCCACATCTCTCATTAAGTAGCATTTATTCCCCTTATTTTGAAATCAAACAAAATAATTAGTAACCAATAATTAATTAACTGATTTTTGAAAAATAAATTCTTGTCTTGTCAGGTTCAATGAACAATTGTGCAAAGTTTTAACTTAATACCAGAATGGTAAATTGGAGAAAAAACATGATCAAACATCTTACAATAGACAATACAGACAAATAGACAGAGTGAGTTGATATAAGCTTTGTAAAAATGGCTCGTCATTTGTTTTGCTTCTTGTCACTGACTGCTACAATTCCTCTGTATTGTTACGTTTCTCACTATCCAGGCTCTCTGAAAACTGCAATCACACAACACAACTAACTCTAACTAACTTTACAACTCAGGGCTCCAAACAGTTTAATTTCAAATACATCACAGCCAAACTGTACAATTGGCAACATTACACTGACTGTACAAAAACCTTGCCTCTCTCCCAGACACACTGTGCTGACTTCGCCTCCTACTGGTCACATTGCGAGGTAACATTATATAGGGTCCCTACAGGTCTTCTAGAACTAGATGGAATGTTGCTTGACCACTTCGGTTGATTACATTTGCCATGAGTAATATTTACAAGACAGGTCCGTCCCAAACTGGTGTGTACTGTCACTTGTCACGGTTGACCGCTCGTCTAGCACTGGCCTGGGGCGATTTGCATAGTCTAAAATCACACACAGCACTACCTCCATCTGTGTCACCACCAGGTTTATAAAAGTATTCTGAAATACTGTAAGGTCAAACAAAAAGTATTGTCAAACAGCACTTTTCAGATGGACATAACATTCTGAGTATTTTCTTTCTTCACTTCATTGACTGTTGTCAAGAGAAGTATTTTGCCATCTGACACCGTTTTAGAGAAATGTATAGATAAATACTTCTAGCATTAACCCACTTGACACAAAGCAACACCTAGCACCATTTAATGGTAATAAGTGAGTATTTTCCATCTCTAACCATAGAATAGAAATTAAGGAGATGATTCCTTTCCCCTGCTCAACATATATCAACTATAAAAAAGAGCAAAACTAATGCAAAGCTCTCCCTAATTCATTGTAACACAACATAGTGCAGCTGGTTGTATTATAAAAGCCACATATCTTTAAGGACCTACTACTAAAATTAAACTATCATTCTAATCATCTTATCAATAACCAGTTTTCCAGGCTTATTCTATCAACACTGGTAATATTGTTGTTTTGGTTTGTCAGTCAACAATACAATTACAGCCTTTCATTTACTGTTTATTTTGATTGATATTATAAAGTTACACTGTTATTTATTTGAATAATTTCACACTAAAAGGTAGATTGATCAACCTTATTTGATATTTGCTTAAAAGAAAAAAATTTCATAAAGAAAAACTTCATTTAATTTACTAAAATTGTTTTTTTTAAACATTGTATAATTGATAGATTACTTAGTCCCTAATTCATTTGTGTTTGTTTTTTTTGTTTTTACTTTTTATTTTTATCACACTGAATTATATTGTAGAATAACACTTGTATTTTTTTAATTTATAAATTTATTACATTTTTTAATATATCAATTTATTTATTTTTTTTACTGTTGTTTTAAAATCAGTAGTAATAGTGAGGGAAATACTATTTGTTTATTTTAACACTTATTTTGAACTACTTTTAAGCCTTAAACCTATAAGCTAATTACAACTTTACTCTTTAACATAATCAACTTTTTATAATAAAATAGCTGTTTATTCCAAATATCAAAGAATACATCATTAAAAACTTACTGAGACTTTAAACTTCAAATCTGAATCATTCTGTCACTGAGCTCTTACTGGAAATTCAGTTTTAAGGATCATAATAAAATTAAAAGCAACTGCCCATCCATAGAAATAGAAAGAAAAATGCCAATAATCTTCAAGTTTGATTTTCAAGTTAATCATCAATTATTCGCCTGCTTATTTAGGCATAGCCAACACATGGTGCTAATAGTTTTGCCATTTGTTTCTATATTCCCTTCAGGCGTTCCAAAGTTTGTACTCTATCCTAGTGCATGGGTTTATATTGGATCACCTCATCTCATACCAAGTTGACTTGAGAAATTGTATTCAATGTTACTGTCAGATTCTTTTCATTAGTAATAATACTTTGTTGGGACTATAGTACTGATTGCTACTAAGGCTTTTTTTTCTTGCTACAAATGTACAGTGTAATATACTGCTATTGAGTGCCAAAATGCAAAGGTTATTATTGTTGCTGTACCAAGTTTATGTATTTAAAGTACTGGTACCTAATTTTATACAAATTGACATTGTAAATCAACAAGCAACACATATTGTTACTGTAATTTTCTTTTAAAAAAATTATAGTTATTTTTGAAAAGCAATTTTTTAAACTTATAGCATTTTGAGTATTATAAGTTCTGGCCTGAAATATTACTGAAAAGACAAACTTTACAAAAACAATTAAGCATGGAGTTAGATTTTTCAAACTAATCTCTTTTATTGGGAGTTAGATTTTTCAAATTAATCTCTTTTATAGGCAATCTTGTGCCCATGTATACAACTATATTTCATTGTTCATATTGATTATTGTTTATGGATCTATTTCCGTCCAAATAAATATGTTTTACATTATGCCCATATATGTAACCTCTTGATTATTGTGAGGATTCTCATAGCACAATGAGAACATTCAAGGTGTTGAGAGGCTAAGTACGCTTGATCTAGGCTTGTCTTGGCTAGCTATGAAGGTTCGATGCCTGACTCAAGCAGAGTTGTGTTTACTGAGTGCCCAAAGGCAGCACAGAAAACCTTTTCCCAGATACCCCCTTTCCCCCTCCCCCACTGTTCCCCACAAGTGAGATTGGACCATAGCGCTCTGAGCATGCTAAAAGCATGAAAGTAGTGCTGTGTAAAAACTATAATTATTAGAAAAGATTTTACAATTTCAATTAACAAATTGCTGAAAAAAATTTATTTAAAGGCATATCTTTTTTTCTAATTTATGAGAGTACAAACCTTCAAATAATTGAACTCAGGAATATGTTTTCTTTTGTGTACTTGGTATTAAAGCAGCTGACATATTTATTTATTTCGTAAACTTATGAATTTTATCAATGTCAGTATGAAGTATAAAAATAATTCTATTGACATTCTCATTATAAGTTAGTCAGTATATTCTTATTAAAGTGATGAGTCCTGCTTGACCGCACACATGTGAAAGGGTGCAGATAATTAAAAAATAACATTGTATTGAAAACATTCAAAACAAAAGTGATCAAGTTATTTTTTTTTTCAAGTTTATTAAGTTCATTTTAATGCGCATATTAATCTTTTGGAAAGACTTTTTAAAACTCTATGTGATTCTATTAATCTCTTAAACAAAGTATTATGGCACCTAATTCTATTGAATTGCCAAAATTATTTTGATGTGATCAGATCTAAATCAAATAAGTTGTGTATTATTTTACTGCTTACAGTACCAAAAAAACATGTACATATTTTTAGAAATAATAATTGCTAGTTTATAAATAATGTTTTATTGTTACAGCTATTAATTCACTTGAAATCATTTATAAATTGTAATGTTTCTCAAATAAATAATCTTAACTGTGTGTTACAGTTGTACTGTCATGTTAACATTACCATGCAGTAGATTATAGCTTTTTTATCTTAAGTATTGCTAAGGTCTTTGTTTTGACTTTCTCTAAAAAATTATGTCTTACATTTAAAAGTGGGACACATGCAAGATTTTCTTGCTTATAATGGAAATTTATATACCAATACACACAATGAAATCTTGCCTAAAGAAGATAAAATGTTGGGTCTTGATTTTATAACAAACTTACACAGTTGAAAAACAAACAAATGTTTAAATACCATAAGGAATGAAATGCTAGGAGTGATTAAACAAACAGCTAAAACTTGCTGGACCAAAGTAAAATAACAAATCTATAGCCTGCCTATCAGGCTTTTGTCTACCAGTAAATATTAACTCCTAGTTAGCTTACAATAATAAGCTGTCTAAAAGATGTAGCAGCAACCCTGCAAACTTTTATCTCACTAAGTGATGCTACTCTTTATCTTCAGTATAACTGTATAAATTTAACTTTCTTGTCATTTTTAGATTTAAAAAATGTATGTATGCACTTTGTATTCAATAGCATCCCTTAACATCTGCTAGTGGGATACAGGCAAAATTTGTAGTAAACTAATTATGAACTAAATCATCTATATACTGTAAATGCATGAGCTTTGTAATGTTTTAGTTTACTTTATCGTTATTATTAGGTTATTGTAATAAACATTCATCCTTTTCTATCTTCCACTAGTCCTGGAACTCTGTGCATGGAAGTTTTGCGCCTTGAAAAACAAATGCTAGACAAACAGGTATAGATTTTTATGTAACCCACATTTAAAAATAGCAGTTTTCTTTTTTTTTAAACTTTCACTATCAACATTTACATTTGAAAATTATATAGTAAATTATGAAATCATTAAATATCTTTATAGCATAACTTTCTAAAGAACATTCTTATAAAATTCATTGAGTATTGATTATTTATTATAAGTTGTAAAAAAAAAATAATTAGAATTTCAATTTCAGAGACACTTTAAAATTCTTCTAAGGAACATATAACTTGCCAACTATATTTTGTGTAATATTAGGAATAATAATTGTATAAGTAAATAAATTTTAGTTTTGATAAATATTTATATATTGCCAGATACTTCAATTGAAAGATAGTCTAAGTCTAACACAGAAACAAGCCCTGAAAAATAAAAGTGCTTTAATTCAAGAAAAAATTGATCTTCAGGAAAAAAAGCTTAGGGAAGGTGGTACTGAAGCATGGAAAGGTGATTTCTTTCATTCATTTCTCATGATTTAAGTTGAATATGCAATCAAGAATTTACACTCTTCAAAAAGAAAAAAAATTATAATCTCAAGAAATTCCTATAAACTTTCATTGGCAGTAGTAAACTCTAAACCCCTTTTCACTAAAATTTTAGTTGAAAATATTTTGTGTGTATTAATTTTAAATGTGTCAGACTACATCCATTTGTTTGTGTATTAATTAATCACAACAAACTTGGAAAAGCAGCCATCTTCATCTGCTCCCAAATCATTCCATTCGCTGATTATTGACCCTTCCAGGCTTGCTTGGGCCTACCCAATTTCTTGTGGATTCCAAAAAATTGGTAGTTGGTTTTTGCAGGGTGTGTCCTATCCAGCTCCACTTTCACTTTTTAATATCTTGGGCTATTGGTTTTTGCTTGGTTCTCTCTCACAAGTTGAGAGTAGATACCTTATTGGGCCACCTAACTTCCAATATCAGGTGTAGGCAACTGTTTGCAGTGGTCTAGAGTTTTTACATATTTTTTGTTTGACTCTTCTGTCTTGGAACAGTATGCATTTGTTTACAAATTAGCATGTTGTGTGAGTGTAAAATTCTATAACTGTTTCCTTGAATTGTTTGACTTGCAGATATGTTTAAGAAATATATATTTATCTATCCTTCTTTTAAATTGTGTACTTTTGATATCTTGCCATCCAACTATTTATTGTCCTGTTCCAGTTTACTATGCATCAGTGCAAAAAGAAAAATTAGGCTTTGAAATGGAGGCTAGGCAGTTGCTTAAAATTGGGGACACTCAAAAAGCTGAGGTTTTGGTCAACAAGAAAAGGTTTGCAGAAAAAGAGGTAAGAATAGGAACAATGGTGTGGCATCAGGAAAATTAATTACACATAATTAACTACTTAAAAAGCTTTCCTATATCTTTAGAAATGACTCTTTTGACATGAAAGCTATTCTTTAAAAAGATTTGATTTTTTTCTTTCCATGTACATTCCAAGGATTAAATTATTTTGATTGTTAGTTTATCATATTTGCTAAATATCTTTTTATGTATTTATTCTCAGTATTGTTTAAATATTTTTCATATATCTGATATAACATATTTACACTTAGCTTTAATTTTGACCCATTCATATCCCTTTACATACATATCACTACAACTCATTTTAATAGAAAAAGAATGATGATTAAACCCAGCATTATGTTTGCTGTAAATTAATAAGATTGTCAAAGTACAGCATTTCACAACACATACATCTTTTCTCATCTTTTTCACTCAGAACTTTTTTTAGTTATTACTTCTATGCAACAGTAGTTTATACTTGTTTGTTGTTTAACAGTTGGTTAAACTTTTTCTGGTCAACTAGTAAAACTAGTTATATTAATTTTTGTTAGATAACCTTATATACTGTAATCCACTTAAGTTTAGTATATACACATATCTTGATGGCAGACTACCTCTTCATTTTATTTTATTTCTTTTAGAACTATAGATTTGTGACTATTTATGCTCTCAGCTTATGAACTGTAGGTTCTTGGATTCAAATCCTAGTGAAGACTGGGACTTTTTTAACATAGAATTTTTATGATGCCTTTGAATCGAACTCAAATGGATATCTGCCATACCTTGGGAAGTAAAGACGATTGTGGGGGATACCAGTTCAATACCAACTGTAGATAACAGTCTGGATGTCTGCTAGCTAGCACTACTGCTTAGCCATCTTTTCTTTTCATAAAAAATATGTCTGATAAATGGTTTTATAGCTGAATAGACTCTTGGACATCCTAAAATATTTAATGTACTTTTTCTTCTTTTTCTACAGTTGGCTGCAATAAAAGCAAAAATACCAGATGTCTGATCACAGATAGACACTTTTCAAATAGGAATGTTAACAGAAATAATTTGTAACATTTTATATAAAAAAAAATATGTATATGCCTGAGTTAAAATCCTTTAGGCTTTAGTAATGAAGAAAAGTAGATCAATTATTATCATTAATAACTCATGTGTTCATTGATAGAAGCTCATGGGTCTGCATTTTAACTACATCATTTGGAAAAGTGGTCAGTGTTTCTTTCTTTTAACTAAATGTAATTATTTTTTGTAGTAAATTATATATTTATAGATATAATGCTTATATTTTTATAATGCCAATAACAAGCTAGATTAGATACAATGTTTGCTTGTTTATTAAACTAAAAATCAAATGTTTTATTTCTAATTGTTTCTTAATATTGATGTAAAGCTTCTACTCTAATGCTTTGTTGACAAAGTGATGTTATGAATGAAAGTAATCCAACTTTCAATTTATATTGTACAGCAATGGTTTCTCTTATAAATTTAAATGTTTGATTCACATGAAAGGTTGTTCATCTCATTCCTAATTAATTTATTTGAACAAATGTACAAATTAAAACTTTTAATGGTCTGAATTAAAAAGTAGGACATATGGCTGATTTTCTTAACTGTATCAGCTGTTTGATAAACTACATATAATATAACATTTACAGATGATCCTAATACTTGACTTTATAATTGCCAGTGAAAAAAACAATTATTAAAAAAAGATTTATTCAAAACAAATATTGAAATTAGCGAAATAGTCCTTTTTTTTTTTTTTACAAAGCTTATATTAACTCTGTCTGTCTGGTAAATATTGGATCCAGTTAAAATTTAGCACAGTTATTTCTTGTACCTGACAATACAAGTATCAGATTTTAAAAATTAACCAATTTGTTCATTATTGGTATTGAACAAGGGAAAGAAATTGTACTATACAGATGTGGTGATATACATTGAATTAGTGAACTTTATACTTTGTGTAGAGAATTAAGTCATCTTTTAAAAGTTTTAAAATTAACAATAGGTAACTATAAATCTTTTTTTTATAAGCACTTTACTGGCACTGTGATTAGTATATTGGCTTGAGGCGGTTTGAGTCCTCGAGTTTGAATTCAAGTTGTACAACTTTTTTTTATAAAAGCATTTAAAAAGTGATCACGGTAACATTCACTCAGATACCCCCTTCTTCCCCCCCCCCCCCCCCCCTTTTTCAAAATGGTCCTGGCAGTTGATAGGATCATAGCACATTGAGAAAACTAAAAGCATGAAATTACTTAGCTAAACAAAAACAATTGGTAAAAATATTTATTAATTGCTCTAGATCTATTACAAATTTAATTACATGACTATGACTAATTGATACAATAAGCTTCATTTTTTTTTTTAAAGTATTTTCATATTTTTCTTGTTTTCCATCTTATTTCCTAATTAAATTGAGAATTGGCTAGTATTGAGTTGTAGTGCATTTAAGCCTATGAATATACATAAAATAAATTTTCAAATGTGCTGTTACAGCTGTTTAAGTACATTAAAGTACATATTGGATGACACCATATTTGCAACCTATATTTGAACTAACTAATCTGAGGCATTAATGCAGTACTTTGAATTTTGATATAAACAATAAATAAACAATTTACCTATCATCAAAAACCAAGACCAATCATCATAAAAGGCCTGAACACTGACATGCAGCATTGCAACCTGTGGGCAGTGGAGACCAATAGCTCCTTGCCAGGTCACAGGTCTGGACGTGGCAATGAGCTATTGGTCTCCAGGTCATTGTGAGGCTTTCTATAACAAATGTTTTTTTTTAAACTAAAACGTTTGGCTAAGATATAACCTTATGAGTAAGGGCAATATATTAAAAATATTTAAAAGATATTAGTTTTAGGGTAAACTGCTAGACCCAAGATAAATTACTCAGAATTTCACATTGGCCATCAGTTTAGACCCAGTGAAACTCCTTAATAATAAAATTAAGGAGTTTTCAACCATGTTGTGATATAAAAAATTACTGCTATTTAAAATTGCTACTGACAGGTTTTATTTAAATTCACCAAATATATGCATTTTCAAAAGATTATCAATAAACCTTGCACTGTAGATTTGTATGTAAATATTTCTTTTTTTTTTGTTGTTTTTTTTATTTTTGTTTACATTTCAAGTTCTTATTTTTATTATCTTTGAAATGCCAATGATCCTGTGTATTATTTACAAAATTAATAAAGTCTAAATTATATTTAAAATTGAATGTTTTTTTTTTAATTTATTTTACAATCTATCATTTTTGTTTTCTTTACAGTACTGAAACTTACAAGTTGCCATAGTGAATAATAAATCTATCTGACAGAGCAATAGTGAAACTTAAGTGTGATTGAAATAATCAATCATAAAGTGTAAATGTGATTGATATAGTACTCATGAATATTTAATCTGATTGATATTGTAATAGTTAACTCTCAATGTGATTAATAGAGTAAGTGAACTCTTGATCTGATTAATGGAAGACTTGGGAGTAGTGGACACTTAAATTGATTTAGTTTTAGTGGGTACTTATTCTATTTCCCTGATAACTTATCTCTTGAAGACCAGTATAACATTTTTTTTCCATGTGATTCTGTTGTAAAGTCTACCAACAATTTTAGATTGATGGGAAATAAAAAGAGGCATTTTCAACATATTTTGAAAATAATCTCAACTTTTGCATTTAGCACTGCAATCTTGTAGCTGTTTCCATTTTTACTTATTTTTGTGTAGGCCTATTACTAGCCAACACACCAGAATGTGAAGTCTGGAGCACCAAGCTATTTCTAGATAAGCTATCCAGCCTATGTTAAGTTTATATATAAGCATTGTGGCATCAAATAACTTGAAACTGAACATAAATGACAGAAGCATGTTCCCAAATGCACATGAAATCATTTAAGTCAGTGAGAAACATGACACCGATAGTTCAGTAAAATGCATGTGTGTTAATTTTGTGTGTCTTCTCCACATCTTCTCAAATAGATACCTCATGGGCGTAAGCAGGATTTTCTAGGGGGGGGGGGTTAATTTTTTTCCCCTTTTTTTCTTTACACACAGATGCACACACTCAAACACACATATGTAGGAGCATATAGTGATGGGCAAAAGTTAACTAAAAAGTTGGAAATTAATTAAGGCCATTGTTTAACTAAAAAAAAAAGTTTACTTAAAATCGTAGTTTAATTAATTTTTTTTTAGTTACTAACTATAAAGTATAATTAAAATTTGTAAAACTTTTCAACATGTGTCAGGGTTAAAACGCACAATCCTGTTTCTGGTCATGTGATATCAATAACTTTGATCATCAAAATAATGATGCAGTTAACAACTATTTAGTCAGTCTGCATTTGAAGAGGGTAAAGTAAGATGCTGGTAGAAGTTATGGGAGTAAATATTTGCAACTGAAAGTAGCAGTATTATTATTATTATTATTATTCTAGCCAGCTTTATTGCTGCTGAGCTGTGAGCTCTTTTGCAGACTGTGCCAAGGAAAAAAAGTGTGCTGTTTTCTTCAGCTGTTCAGCACTGCCGTAAAGGGTGTTGGTTATGTTGGGCTGTAGTGGAAGTAGGGTCTGCCTAAGGTGGATTAGGGAGGGGCATTCAAAGAGGATATGGTTTACGGTTTCAAAGGGGTGGGCGCAATGTCTGCAAAGGGGTAGTTGTGTGGAGTTTATTTTGTTCAGGTGGTAATTTAATAGCGGTGTGTGTCCTGTTCTTAGTTGGAAGATTGTAGATTGTTCTTTGCGGGGGAGGAAGTTAATACTGTCCAGTTTGTTAGGCGTAGTCATTTCTCTGTACATGGCTCTGCCTGTGTTTCCTGATGCCCATTGGTTGAGCCACTCCTCTTTGTGATTGTTGACTAACATTGACCTTAGGGTGAGGTAGTTAACAGGTCTATCTGGTTGTTCCATAGATGAACCTGTCTTTGATAGCTTATCTGCCTTTTCATTTCCCATGATGCCAATGTGTCCAGGGATCCACTGTAGTGTAATATTGATATTTAATTTTGATATCATCTGGTGGATTATCACAATGAGTGTTGTCAACTCTCTTGGGCTGTTTGAGGTGCTGCTGTTAAGTGCTTGCAGAGTAGATTGGGAGTCTGTAAAGACAACAATATCTGATGGTGGTTGCACTCCTTCATATAATTTGTTTTCCACTGTCTGGAGTGCTATGGTAATTGCCTCAATTTCGGCTTGGAAGTTTGAGCAGTAATCACCACAGGGTGCGCTTATCTCAAAGTGTTTATTTTTAGGGAAGACCAGGAAGGCACCAAGACCAGCATTGATGGTAGCTTTGAAAGCCGATCCGTCTGTATAAATATGGATAGCTGTTTTTTGATAGCTTTCGATTGTTTCAAGCGTGCCTACTTTGAGCTCCAGTGGATTTGATTCTTTTGTTAAGGTGTTATTTAGTAAATGTGTTTTGATGGTTGGTTGTTTGTAGTTTAGTCCGGGTGTAATGTTTGAAAACCTGGTAATTTTTTCTCTGTTATTGGGTAGGTGGTGTTTTAGGGCTAGTTCATCAGTAAGTTGGATCAGAGTCTTTTGCTTTTTTTTGGTTGTTTTTCCTATTTCTCTGTGTTAGTAATTTATTTGGATGATCGTCCTCCAACCTTCTGTATCTCTCAATGCTGCTCTGTTGCGCCTTAACTTAAGAGGTTCAATATTGGAGTCTATTTCACAGGCTGCTGTGGGAGTAGTTCTCATACCTCCACTAATTAACCGCAAGGCTTGCCATGGTTTTGGA
Organism: Biomphalaria glabrata; assembly: GCF_947242115.1. Classification (NCBI taxonomy): domain Eukaryota; kingdom Metazoa; phylum Mollusca; class Gastropoda; family Planorbidae; genus Biomphalaria; species Biomphalaria glabrata. Next base: position 38,932,291 of record NC_074715.1, read on the forward strand.
TTGTATCTAATGATGATTGATAGGTTTTGTTGGCAGCTACTTGTATGGAGAGACAGTTATCCATTACAGATCTGACATATCCAGTGTATAACTGTCTTAAGGTTTTCTTTTCAGCTCCCCAGGATGTTCCTGCTAGGTGTTTTATTATGTTTAATCTGTAGCAGTATTATAAAATGTTAAACATTTTTTGCCAAAAGCTTCTATGCAATATTATGAATGGGGTTGTTCCGAATTTTTTTGTGAGCCACGTGGAGGTGTTTAATTTCTGTTTATAGTGGGAATCTGATTAGTGAGTTAGGTCATAGTCTATGGTTAGGTCAATATTTAGTGGTTTTAATCAATTCATTTGCGGCAACCAATAATTTTTAACTGCAGGAACATCAAGTACATCCTATTTATAGTCTTAAGACTTATTTTTGAGATCTAGGCATCATCTAGGTCTAAATCGACAGCTATGTATAGGCCTATAGGCCTAAATAGATCTAAAAGCATTAGGATAAACAACTCTAGAAAAAAAAATCTTAATCCACACCCTCTCTGACCATAAAGTAAATAGACTGTGTCCAAGTGATTTTAACAACTTGGTCAGCTAGACATACACATGTAGGCCTAGTGTACTGTACGTGTGTAGTCAATGATACTACAAGACTATATATACCCTGCATTTTTTTCATTGCAATAGTGTTTGCTTAATGTGGAGTGGTCAGACAAGAAAATAACACACTGGCGTGGCTAGTCAATTTAAGCATGCGTTCATATATATATCTTTACACTAAAATAGTTACACACCCTCCCTGCTCAGAAAGTAGAGACGGTGTGTCCGACAGATTTTAACAACCTGACCAGATAGGTCTAGACGTACACGTATAGGCCTATATAGTGTAGGCCTACTGAGTGTGCAGTCCACAATGACAATAATAAGACCACCCTAGTTTTTTTTTTCCTTTGCGCGTTTAACGGTTATGCAATAGTGTTAGTTGTATTTTAGTAGTCAAGTAGGCCTATGTATTTTACACTATAAAATAGTTATAGAGGTCAAATGTTTCTTAAAACTCCAACGGTTTTGTTTCTATTTCATTTGGTTGCTAGATCTAAATTTGAAATTCTAATTCTATGTTATTTAATGAGATTTTAAACTATACCGGTGTAAGTAAGATTTTCCGTTATATAATAAGTTCATATAATTTTTTTAAAAGGGTACCATTCTAAAGGTTTTAATTCAAGGCAAAAATACAAACACACATATTTATTTATAGAAATCTTTTTTTTTATTATTATTTTATTGTGCATTAACGTTTATGTAAGAAACAGATTCATTAATTACTGATTTTATTATGGATAAATATTTCTACAATGTTAAAAGAAAAAGATCGAACCGTAGCCATACAGTCGGATGATTATATCTAAAGGTCTAGTTCATAATGTCATGGGCGTAGCCAGGATTTTTTTCCGGGGGGGGGGGGGGGGTTTAGGGCGGTGGGTTTGAATCAAAATCCCTTTGGCTACTCTCATAGATTTTAGAATATGTAATTTGCTTTTTTTTTTATATTGAAGAGGTATTTTTAGCTTCAAACTCCGCTGGAAAAGGGGGGGGGGTGTTAAACTCAAAATCCCCTTTGGCTACACTCAGAGAATTAGTTTTTTTTAATACTAAAGAGGTAATTTTTAGTTTCTAACCCTGCTGAAAGGGGGGGGGGTTAAACTTTAAAAAAACAACAACAACAACGTTTAGCTACTCTCATAGGTAAAAATACGGGTTTCAATATATTCAGCATGTATAGCAGAAGCTAGTTTTTGCGATCTAAACTGCACGAACGGACAGACCACACAAAAAGTAATAGCGGCTATTCCCCTTTTGGGAGCCGGTAATAAATATTCGAATCTATTTCGATACTAATCATAGAGATAGTAATATAGGTATGTGATGTAGATCTATATCTATATCTGCATATATCTGTTTCATAAACTAAAAAAATTAAGATAGATAAACAGCTGAAACAATTTTCGTAATCTAAGAAATGACACCCAAAATAAAAATCTACTACGACTTCTACTACAAGTTTATATTTTCTAGATCTCTAATCTAGACCTTACATTTTGTAGAAAATTTAGGGTAATTTACTAATTAGAATCTAGAGGAGGCTCTTGTAGTTTGAACACCCCATCGGATTCTCCTTTCTAAACGGGTCGCTTTTTTTTGTTTGTAATTCATTTGTTTTTATGTTTGGAGCTAAAATCGACGATTCGGGACTGAGCATGTCCAATTTTAGATAAGTTCTGGTAATTTTGTTCCGTTTTTCCAAAGCAGATGGCAGTTATTTAGATTGTCGGTAACCATGTATGTTAAGCTGTTGTTTTAACCTCCCCCGGCAATTCATACCCATGTAAGGGATGAAGGCTATATCATGAGCCTGTTTGATCGTAGGCTGATGGGCATATCAAAATAAGCTTCCAAACATCTTTAGAAAGACATTCCAATCACATTTATACCGTTAGCTGTTAAATAAAATTAAAAAAGGGGGTGTCCAAACAAATAATAATGAATTCAGCTCATTCTCCTTTTTGAACACAGCAAAATCGTATTAAGAAATATTATTGGGATTAATAAATCTATGATTTTTTCAATGAATAAACATGACCTAGATAGAGATATCTAGAATATATAACTTATGAATGAAAGAAAAAGTGTGGGCTGCTAATTTGAAGCCAGAGACCATGCCCACTGCATGTGATCACGCAAGATAAGCTGGCGGTAAGGAGAGGTATACACTCAGCGAGTAGTGTCACAAACTATCCAACAGGCAGTGGAGGGAAGGGGGAGAGAGTCATGAAAAGAATTATAAGCATCTATGGGAGGGAGGGGATGTTAAGGTGTCACAAAACGAACATCCAAATTATGAAAACAAGAAGAGGCTCCTTGGATGGGAGTTAAAAGAAAGACAGAGAAAATACAAGTAGCCTAGTAGAAAATATCATGTTTATTAAATTAAAATAATTAATTTATAGCTCTATTTCTGTCTGTTTCTACACATAGATTATATAGGTATTTAAATAAATAAACTATACACGATATATATATATATATATATATATATATATATATATAAAGAGAGAGAAATAGAGTATATGAGGAAATAGACTATAAATACATATTGCAAAATTGAATCTACTTCTTTTACTACAATCTAAATAATTTTTAAGTAACACCGATATAATTTATTAGCAATTACATAGTGGTGTTCAACACCGGTGCTCACTGTTCAACTAAAGGAGAAAGCCCAAAAACTGCGTTCAAAATAGGAGCATGAAGTGACCTAATTTATTTTAAAATAAAATCTTGACTATGGGTGGTAATACAAAGGAACACAGCTATTTTTATAGTCCTTTAGTTGCAGAATAAGAATCTGCTTTCAGTTTTTTTGTAAGTTAAACCTTCACCAAGTAAAAAAATAAAATAAAAAATTGACCTAGTTCCCGAAAGTCGGTGTTCAGTTATAAGAATCTACCATAGAAGTAGAGTAGAGTCTAGAATCTAGATCCAGACGATATCATATGACTATCACTTTTTATCAGTCAATTCAGTGTCATTGACTCATTGACTAGTCACTATCATGAGACTATGACTATGAGTATGAGTAGTAACAGTAACACTCACTAACAGTAGTAACTGAGTAGATTTTCTAGTATGAGTATGAATAATGAGTAGTATGAGTCCCGGACTAGTGTGACTACATCCAGATGTAGTAACATCATAAACATGATACATCATTTTAGTAATACTAATACTAGTTAGTAATAGTATTTATTAGTATGACTCTGGCTCTGAGTCAGACCAATCACCAAGTCCAATGCAATTCAATACTATTATTAGATCTATAATATTTATATTTATACTTACTTAACTTACTAAAAAACTAGATTCCTAGATCTAAGTCTAAGTGATCTATTCTATTCTAAGTAATAAGTTTTATAGATCTAGAATCTAGTCAATATATATCTACATATACTGTGTGTCATATACTAATATACTGATATACTCCACAATAATTCAATCTAGTCCTAGATTCTAGATCAGTGGTCTTCAACCTTTTTTGGCTTACTGCCCCCTTTTCGAATTTTTTGTTTTAAAAAATCTGCCAGTGCCCCCCTGTAAGAAAAACATTTATAAACAAGCGTGAGAAGGCAAATTTGAAACAAAATGTCATTTATTTATTAATTTTTATGCTATCAATAACACTTATCCCGCATGGGAGACGACCGCATGCCAGAGGCGATCTTCTTTGGCGAGCTTAGAGTAGGACGGAGTTGCAGAGGTGCCCTTCCCTTCCCCCGTAAGCCCTATAAAGATGTCCTCGCTGGCATAGAGGAAAGTAACTGGCAGCATTCACTGTCAGCAGATGGTCTCTGAGAGAGATAGTTGAAGAGCTCTCATAAAAGCTGCGGGACCAACATTTGAGACTAAAACAAAAGCCATTATTGAAGACAGGCGCTAAATACAGAAAGAAAACTTAAATAGATTGCCAGCAGACAACGGCTATGTCTGCACAAAATTCGGGATAATATGCATGTCGCAACTGGGTTTGCGTAGTTATGTGAAACACTGCACTCAGCCGCAATCTTCGGAATCGAAGGCATTGGAAATATTATCATTATACAAAAATTATGTCAAATAATTTGCAGTGACTACACACAAAAATTAATCTGATTGTCATGAATTTCTTTCAAATCCTAAGAATTTTGGAATATTAGGGCCTACTGGTTTCAGGTTTAATTGTAAATTTATTTTTATTTTTAATATAAACATTACTATTGCTGAATTCACTACAAAATCAATTTATATTTTATTTTTGTATTTTATTTACAATTTTTATAATTAGGTTCCAATAGAAATGAAATTGCGGGCTTAACTTTTATTTAGATGTTGCCTGTGTATCATAACTCACAAGGTGAATAGTGAATAGATCTGTTCTTTATTCTACATTACTTATGAAGCCACTGTACAACCACTGATGGTTCCCTACATGTCATCATAAGCTACATAACTAGACAATTTTGAAATAATATTTCATCACTAACAGAAAAAAGTCTTTTGTGTAACATATGTTGTTGTTGTTTTTTTTTAATTAGTATTAATCAATTTTCAAACAATATAATAAGATTTAAAAAATAAAGCTATGCATTTTTCTAAGAGGCCACTAAAACAAATCCTGTTTTGCCATTTGTTTGTTTTTTTAATATTGTTTTAATAGGTTCTCAACATCTAATGTAGATCACTCACTGAGTCACTTTTACTCACCTCTGTAGCAGTGTTGTGCTCTAATTATATTGATTCAGATCTACACAGGGAGCAAACAAGGATACTAGTATTGTTATGCTAGAAAAAAAAAAGTAGGATAGACATTCTGGCAGTCTAGAATACTGAACTATCACTAATTTAGTGATTAGTCAAATCTAGATCCTTATGGTGTGGGGATGTGATTAATAGCTGCTCTAGATCCAGTTGAGTATTTACATAGTACTGCTAGGGTTCCAAACTGTATGGTACCAGTAACTAGAGCTTGACTGAAATCTTAAACCTCATGATTTTTACCAATGACTGACTTAAGTTTGAAAGAGTAAACAGGGTTGGATGTTGATCTTGCCATTTGAAACTTCTTTATTAGCATGAGCTTTACTCCATGGACCACAAGGTCTGAATGGAGAGCTCATACTTCCCTAAGATCTATGTATGATAAATAGGTCTATATATAGATGAATATTAAAGCATTTATTGGTATTTTTGTGTTTTTACTGTAATGTTTAGTTAACAATGCCTGTGACAGCAGCTTTACTGGAGGATAGGATAAATCAGTACATCAATGCTGTGGATGGGGCTTCAGCAGCCCACGATGTTCATCAAGTCTCTCAATTACAGAAAGATATTCAAGTAAGTGAACTTTTGTTGTGCAACCAAGACTTGTGTGGATTTTTTCATTGCCCACTCAGAACTTAATATCTTGATAAAGAATTTTTGTTCATTCAAAGTATCTTTATAGCTTTGCTTATGTAAATGAAAAACTGTCATGGAATCCACATATTGATGAAACTACAAAAAAATCAAACAAAGCATTAGGATTTATTAAAAGAAATTTCTATAAATCAAATAAGAACATAAAACTAAAATGTTATTTAACCTTGGTTAGGCCAATAATAGAATATGCATCCTCTGTTTGGGACCCCTCAACTCAAGAAAACATTAAGAAACTAGAACAGACACAAAATAGAGCAGTGCGATTCATAACAAACGAATATTCACATTTGACTAGAGTAACACCTTTAGTAAAATCACTAAATTTAGAAAGCCTTCAGGACAGAAGGCTCAAAAGTAAAGTAGCAATAATACATAAAACACTGAACCATAATCTTCAAATACAAAAACAAAATTCAGCATTATTTTGGTTAACTGTGATACAAATGTTCACACATGTTCTATTTACTTTAATGTTCTTAAAGAAAAGGGCCAAGTGTCACAGTCCCTCATTGACATCACCCATTAGCTCTGAGTGCAACATTGTTGATAACACTGTATCATTTACTTAAGACATGATAATTATAACCAGCATGCTGTAGCTTTGATATAAATGTTCAAAATATGACTTTCATTTCTTCAGCAACTGGTGGATCTGATGGAAAGAGTCAATTCTGGCCACACCATTCCTGAATCAGTGATTCCACCACCATTGGTGATAGCTCCTCCGATAGGTTAGTGGTGCTACATTATTAAGAAGGGAAATAACTTCACTATTAGAATAATGGTCTGATATCATGCAACATTGTGATAGCAACACTGATAGGAAAGTAACACCATCAACTTAAGTGATAATCCTACATATTTGAACTGAACACTTTGCTTCATTTTTTAATTTGGAAAGATCTATTATGTTTTTCAAAAGACTTTGTAATGTTGAGGTAACTATGTTGGCTTACTTATATGTGAAGTTTTGAGGACTTTTTTTTAGATCAATACTAGTTGAGGTACAACAACTATTTAAGTTATTCAGGCATTGAAAATTTTTATCTACTCAGTAAATTCAGTTAAGTATAGAAACTTCTTAATTTCCTATTTTATATTTTAATATTTTTATAGGCTTTGTGCCAAATCCAATGAATGAGTTAGCTTCTCGGCTGTCTAATTATCACAAAGCATTATACTTTGCTGAGGAGGAACTTTCAGACAAGCGCATGCAGAAAATTCAAAGGTTACAGCAAGGTCTTCAGGTAAACTTAATTCATCATTGTTTCAATATAATGTTTATAATGTAGTATTCCTCAACTATTAATTACATGCAAGAAACATCCCTCTAAATTTCCATAAATTTATTGTAGATCCTGAATGACTTACAAAGAAATGTGGAGGCTGGCTACCCTGTCAGTGCTGATGAGATACCTCCCCCAGTTCCTATTCCTTCAGATGATGGTAATATAGTCTAATTGTTAGATTTAAGTATTATAAATACTATGATAAAATCTGCATGTAATCATTCTAATGGTGATTCATTTTGGGACAGAAAATTTTAACAAATGTATGGCTTCTTTCAACACACTTTTAACTTAAATCAAAAAAATATTGAGCTTTTTGTCAGAGTAAGTTCTGAAAGCAGACATGAATACCCTATTTTTTTCTCTTTTGTTCAAATTATTTTTTATTTAGAGTTTTCCAGTAGATCATGGTGTGTATTAAAGCACATAAAAATGTCACTAATGCAGTTTGTTTTGGAAAGTGTTTAGCCTCTTACCATGCAAAAATATTTTAATATGCTGCCCACTAAAGGTCTGTTTCCTAAGATCTATGTATGATAAATAGGTCTATATAGAGATGAATATTAAAGCATTTATTGGTATTTTTGTGTTTTTACTGTAATGTTTAGTTAATAATGCCTGTGACAGCAGCTTTACTGGAGGATAGGATAAATCAGTACATCAATGCTGCCTTTCATACATTGCTCCCACTATTTGCTGGTTCTGCATTTAATACAAAAATTAAGTTTCTGTATCTCTTTTTATACTTACATTTTTCATTGACATATTAAAAGCTTGAATGTCTCTTTTTGCACCAATAAAAAAAAAAGCAGACTCTAGCTCTAAGTAGTCTAGTGAACCTTTTAGTATTAGAAATCACATTAGATTATCAGATATATCACATTAAAATAAAAAAAATATATTGTATTACTGAACATGAACTCTTTTAATTTTTAATTTTTCCATATATAACTTCCTTCCCCCTGCAAAAAAAATTTAGATATTAAGTATATAATGTTATGTTTGTGAACATTTGCATACACACATACACATATGAATTTCTGTACATCCTAATTTATTGTTCAAGATTTTATTCTTTACTGACAACAGAATTTGATAACAATGCTGTGGAAACTATAAGTGAAAGAATATCAAGTTATAAAGCTGCACTGTTGGCGGCTGAACAGTCTACAACTGCAAGAGATAGGAAGCATATTCCTAAACTCCAGAGTGCAGTAAGAGTAAGTATTGCTATGATAAGACTATCACTGGTATAGTGCAAATTTTAGTTACCATATTCTAGATCTGACCCCATATGATTGGTATTTTTTTGCTTAAAATAGCCTGAACAAATATGTTGTTGTTTTTTTAGGAGTTTCAATAATTGGTTCTCAAATGTAATTAGTCATTTTATTTATTTATTTATTATTTTGTGTGTGCAAATAATCAGTTAATACCAGATTTTGCTCAAAATTATGACCAAAAGTCTTTGCGATTAAAAGTTTCTGATATAGTAAGTTTAAAGTGAATGAAACTATACAACTATACTATATTATTTTTATAATTATGATACAATGATTATTTTGCTGAATATTTTACTTAAAAAAAGAATTTTATATGTTTAATTATAGACCCTTGAGTTTCTAATGACACGAGCCAAAGCCAATCGTCCAGTATGGAAACGAGACATTCCACCTGAGTATGAGTATCATGATGCAGTCCCCTGTGAGTACAGGATATTTGAAGATTCTGTTTTCTTTTTATTAAATTCAAAAAAAATTTTAAATTTAAATCATCAAACATTACTACATTTTCATCATAATAGATTCATGATTTTAGATAACTGTAAGTCATGGGTAATAGAAATATTTAGTGAAATAATATACAAAATCTAACAAATTTGGAGATAAAATCAAATAAAGAAATAAATACTTTTCCTTTTAATTGTTGGACTTAAAATGAACACAGATAATTAACTGGCTTTGACCCTCAAATTTAATGTAACATTCAAAACAACAAAAGCAACAAAAAAAAACAACAAAAAAAAACTTTAATTTAAATGGAAATGTTAACAAAAAAAATGGTTTAGTGTTACTTGCCTACATTTTCACATGGTATATTTATTAAATTAAAAAAAAATATGTTATGTTATATGTTATTATAATTATAAATTGGTATAAATATTGTAAATCATCAAGAGGTTAAAAAATAAAACATCTATTGATTGAAGTACGTTAACAACTTTGAAGTTCCATGACTTCTGTATCTAGAAAATAAAATGTGACAATTTTTTTTCCAAAATATCATTTCTATAGTAAAGTCAACCAGCAAAATGAACAAAACAAAGTTTATGCTAATGGTTAGAGCTCAGCTGCTTCAAGTTGGACGAATTAAGTTTACATCTCTAGATAATCAACAGAAAGTCAAAGAATTGCTTAAGGTGAATTCAATATTTATTTGATTTTTGGTAGTGTATGAGTAAATACTACATTGTACACAGTTTTACTGCAGTGAATTTTTTTATCAATTGACTGAACTTTTTTGTCTTATATATTTAAAACAAAGAGAGGTGGGGATGGTGGCTGAGTGTAAAAGGGCTTAACATCCGAATGAGGGCTCTTGGGCTCAAATCTCTGTGAATTTTAAATTTTTGCATTTTTAGGATTCCCCCCTCTCAAGTCCACCTAACTCAAATAAGTGCCTGACATGACATTAGCTGGGGAAAGTAAAGGTGGTTGGTCATTGTGCTGGCCATCTGACATCCCCATTAACTGGCTGTCTTAGAAACAGATGACCTTTACCTCTTCTACCCTATAGATCACAATGTTTGAATTGGATGCTAAACTTTCTTCTTTTTTTTTTTTTTAAATACTAGTCAATGAAGTTAAGTGAATTTAGGGTTTAAAAAAATACAATACTTGTTAGGAATAATTTTAAATATGATTTAAAACATTTAAAATTAGTTACAAGAGCAAAAGTGGTGTTGACTACAGAACATAAAAAAAATACCTTCATAAATGCACAATTTTGTGGGTAGGCCTTATATACTGCATTGCATTTTATTGCAACAGGCACTGTTGGTTTGAACATCAAAATCTTGAATCTTAATATATGTAACACACCATATAATTTATACAATAAAACTAAATTCTATTCTCTTAACTATAATGATGATGTGATAGATTTTGTATTGTAAACACCACAATTGTTAAAATAACAACACTGTAGAGTTTTTGGAACTATACAAAGGCAAACAGCGTTCCCACTTCAAGAAGAATAATGACACTAACGCGTTGTTTATTTAAGATAATCAGTCTAGTAGTCTATATTTGCATTTATATCTTCAGCCGAGCTTACTTGGTAAACCAGATACCATGACAATAAAATTGTCTTATGACATTGATACTTATATTCTTTTTGATTTACAGAAACTAAGTGATATGGAAAAGGAAATATCTGCTCAGAATTCAGTCCTAAAAGAAAATGAAGCCTTGCTTACAGCTTTAACAAAACAAACAGATGAATTGGAAAAGCTGTCAAGTAAGTTGCTCTTGAAATTCATTATTATCAATGAATTTGTATGTACTTTAAGTCCAAGACAAATTTTAATGCCTTTCCAAGAAGGCAAGTTTTTTATTATATTATGGTTATTTACTGATGAATCCTTTTGTGCATGTTTGAAGTTGCAGAGCAACAAAATGACAGCCATCAAATAATCGCTGACAGTAAAGTCTTAGTGGAAACGAGAATCAAGGAATACATGGCTTCAGCACTGGCCTATAAAAAGAATAATCAAGTTAATGAAGTACTTAAGCTATTTAAAATAGTTAAGGTAAGAAATGGACTTTGTTTTACCTTGTCAAATTTTAGCTCTCTTTAGTTTTCTAAAACTTTTTCCCTTATTCTGACTATGCTTTTGCATACACACTTTCATTTGGCAAGATTCATTATTATAGACAAAAAAATCCCTAGAGCTCTTTAAAGAAAATTTAAAGAAACTAAGGCAGAAAGAGTTTACAAAAAGTATATAAAAATTAAACACTTAACCCAAAAAGTAAGCAGACAGCTGCAGAGTGAATACATAAACAATGTAATATCTAAAGATAACAACAAAAACCTATGGTCATACATTAAGTCTAAGAAAATGGAAACAACAGGCATAGCGCCATTAAAAGATGAACATAATATAATACATAATGATAATGAAACTAAAGCAAACATCCTAAACAAATACTTTGCATCAGCATTCTCAGCCCCAGGAGACAAAGACATATTACTTAATTTGAACCAAGTAGACAACATAGAAGATATAGTAGTACAAGAAAATGGAATCCAAAAACTATTAGCCAACACCAAACCAAATAAAGCTTCTGGACCTGATGGTATTCCAGCTAGATTACTCAAAGAACTAAGCAATGAGCTAGCCCCAGAGTTCAAAATACTCTTTCAGGCATCGCTTAACCAGGGCAGAGTACCAAAGGACTGGAAAGAAGCTAATGTCACTCCCTTATTTAAAAAAGGAGAAAAATCTGACCCAGGAAACTACAGACCAGTATCACTTACCAGCATCACATGTAAAATCATAGAACACATAATATGTAGCAACATCATAAACCACTTAGACAAACATAATGTCCTCACCCCATACCAACATGGCTTTAGGAAATATAGATCATGTGAAACACAACTAATAGGACTAATTGATGATTTTTCAAAAGGTTTATATAATAGTGAACAAATAGATGCTATCTTACTAGATTTTTCTAAGGCTTTTGACAAAGTTCACCACCATAGTTTGCTTAAAAAATTAAAATGTTTCAGCATTAATGGTCCACTGCATCAGTGGATTAAAGATTTTCTGATAGGGAGAGAACAAACTGTAATAATAAATGGCTCTATCTAAATCAACATCGATAACAGTAAACTCTGGTGTACCTCAAGGAACAGTCTTGGGTCCACTTCTATTTTTAATTTACATAAATGATTTACCAAATTGCATTACTTCAGGAACAAAAGTCAGATTATTTGCAGACGATTGCATAATATAAAGAACAATAAAAACAACACAAGACACAGATATTTTACAAAGAGAATTAGATGAATTACAGAAATGGGAATCAATTTGGAGCATGTCTTTCCACCCAGAAAAATGTCAGTTGTTAAGAGTAACAAAAAACTAAAACAAATTAATTCCACTTATCTTATTCATGGCAAACCAGTAACACAGACTAAAAACGCTAAATACCTAGGTGTTATATTAAATGAAAAACTGTCATGGAATCCACATATTGATGAAACTATAAAAAAAAATCAAACAAAGCATTAGGATTTATTAAAAGAAATTTCAATAAATCAAATAAGAACATAAAACTAAAATGTTATTTAACCTTGGTTAGACCAATAATAGAATATGCATCCTCCGTTTGGGACCCCTCAACTCAAGAAAACATTAAGAAACTGGAACAGACACAAAATAGAGCAGTGAGATTCATAACAAACGAATATTCACATTGAACTAGAGTAACACCTTTAGTAAAATCACTAAATTTAGAAAGCCTTCAGGACAGAAGACTCAAAAGTAAAGTAGCAATTATAAATAAAACACTGAACAATAATCTTCAAATACAAAAACAAAATTTAATAAAATACTCTGAAAGACACAAAGATAAAGGCACATTCCTCGTCCCATATGCTAGGACAAATTTGTACAAATACTCCTTCTTCCCTAGTGCTATTAGATGTTAGACACCTTATTTATATAGGTTAGTTATTTTAGTTATTTAGCGACGCACCATGGTAGACGCATATTGAACGGGACTAGTGACGTTTGGGATATGTTGGGTTAGAGACCGGAAAATCAGTTAGCGATAGAACATTCCAGGGTAACGACGTGTTTAGTGACAGAGACTTCTACTGTGGCCTTTTATCATAATAAATATATATTAACTTGTTCGTCATCGTTGACTACATCTCTTCACCTGTTACAATCGATGTGCCAGTTCTTGTTTGTATTGTTGTGCAACTACACGTAATACACCCGGACAATTACACCCAAACGATTGCAGAGTAATTGGTTGACTTCAAGACAGCCTGAACTAGCAACATCACAGTGGCGACCCCGAACCTCGAAGCCGGACCCCTGTTGAAGCCGAACATCGAACCGGACCTCGAAGCAGAACGTTTACTCAGGTGAGGGTCGTGCACTCGAAGATATAAGATTTCATCGGAGTACGGCTGAACACAGCAGTATCGCAGAGTGACTTTGTTCTAGATCTACAAGCAGTCGTCGCCTGTTTGATCGCACGTTCAACGAGCCGTTAACTCAGGGTGACCTTCGTCAGGACCGTAATCATCGCAACGTCTGGTCTACTTAACCAGTATATTATCAAAGCCTGATCTTCATATGCTGAATCGACCTACAACCAGAGAAACCGTTCGTTCATAACGGGTGAGAGATCGTTAGTGAACCTGTTGGACATATTTTTTCTTCGTCATAGGAGCCACATTGAGTATCAAGTTTTACCTCGTCAGTTTCGAGAAGGACAGTTTGCCCGCTGTCAGAAGTATTGTGAGTACTACAAGTTTGGTAGCTAACTAAATCGAAATCGCTCTGTCGTCTTACCCTTGGAGAGATTCTTGTGGAGCAGTTTGCTCATTGAACCGGTTGCTTGCCACGTTTATAACGGTCACTGTGTTTAACCTTTGGAAGGTTAGTGAAGTAATCTTTATCAGTACTGAACATTGATATATCTAGTATTCGTCGGTCTAGACCATATCTAGACTTGTTAGCAGTGAAGTTGTGGAAACAGCTACATCCACTTAATTTCGTTGAAAACCGTTAATCGTCTAACGGAACGTCGTCGGAGGTGACCTTGGTTTCACCTAGTCTACATTGGACAGTTGGTCTAGTGAAGCAGAGTACAACAGCAAACTTCGTCGTACTACCAGAGTAGCAGCAGAAGCAGTGAACTATTTTAGAAAGCCGTTATTCGTCAGCCCAGATCAAGTCATCGTCAAGAAAGTCGTTATTCGTCAGCCCAGATCAAGTCATCGTCAAGAAAGTCGTTATTCGTCAGCCCAGATCAAGTCATCGTCAAGAAATTCGTTATTCGTCAGTCGTCCAGATCAAGTTGCCGTCAAGAGACTGTTATTTGTCAGTAGTCGTCTACACAAGTCAAGTCATCGCCAGAAGAACCGTTAACCTATTCGTCAGTAACTGTGTACACAAAGTCGTCGGAACTACACATACGGTCATCAACAGTCACCGAAGGAACCGAAACATTTTACTGTGGCATATCAGGACATCTGTGGCATTACGTGGGATACTAGTAGCACCGGAGAACAGAGTCAGAACTGGAAGAGAGGCAGTGGAATTTGTTGTGATCTAGCATATTCGGGAGTCCGAACAAAGGGATCTTTCTTATCAAAAGCTAAGTGCCATTTTTCTTATTAGTATATGTTTAGATTGCCCTTAGAAATAGATTTTGTCTAAATTTGGTACGTTAGCCTGAGTAAAATCAGGTGGTGCGCCTTAAAACCCGTCGGGGTAGAAGACGTAATTTAGATGAAAAGCTATATTATACATTTAGGGTTGTAATTTGTTTTGTTTGTGTAAACGTCATATCCGTTGTTGCCTGGTTACTTCGTGACGTTATCATTGTGTGCCATATTGTCATATCCCAACCCATAGCGATAGTCTCATTTTAATTATTTCATTTGTTTATATTATTTTAAATTATTTATTTTTATTAATTTAATTAGATCTGTATTTTTTTTCACTTAATGATAGAAAGTGCGGGTAGGATTCTTTCATTGTGAATCAGACTAAAATAATTTTAGTTTGAGCGGTTAAAATCAATTATGATTTTGCCATGAGAATAATGCCGAAACTGGCTATGTAGTCAAACACTATCGTCTGGCTAAATTTAGATCTGCAAATTGTTGTACATCTCTTTGGTACAATTTAATTATCTAGACTCTACTTTGAAATATTATTAAGTTGAAGATGAATGAAGGTAGTACATTCTAGATATATATATCTTGTTGAAGATATATTTGACACTGTATACACATATTTGTTTCGCATGGTGAAATAGAACCATAATCTACTCTAGATCTAGACTCTAGACAGTCTTTGAATTTACTCTAAACACTTCACTGTGACTTCAGTCATACCAGATTTTGAAATTGATCATAGTTATTCATACTAGATCTAAAAGTCATAGTGCTCTTGATAACTATAGATCTAAATGGTAATATTATACATACTATAATATACTAGATTTAAATTTGTGTGTAATACTGGACCTAATATACAGATTTGAATATAACCATAATAACTCAGACTAGATTTATACATTTACTAAATCTATAGATAGAGACATATCATTTAAAATTTGTATAAAAGTGTGGAAAAACTTAAATATAAAATAAGTTTAAAGTATAGCCATAACTAATATAGGCCAAGTAAAAATATATATAAAATATAAAACACAATGGCTACATCATCATATGTGGACCTTAAGGAGGTTAAGGAAACAGCTATGCAGGATGGAAAGGCCATGGAGTTAAAAGGAAAGGACTTAGCAGCTTATGTACAGCAAGTTGTGAAGGAAGAAACG
This sequence comes from Biomphalaria glabrata, assembly GCF_947242115.1. NCBI lineage: Eukaryota > Metazoa > Mollusca > Gastropoda > Planorbidae > Biomphalaria > Biomphalaria glabrata. Next base: position 38,948,190 of record NC_074715.1, read on the forward strand.
GAACGTCAAAGACAAGAGATAGAAAGACAAGAAGAACGTCAAAGACAAGAGATAGAAAGACAAGAAGAACGTCAAAGACAAGAGATAGAGAGACAAGATAGGATCAGAAAGGAAGAATATGAGAAGCAAAAAGAGGACCGAGAACATGAAGCTAAAATGGAGAAGATGAGATTGGATGCAGCACAAGCCAGAGCCCAAACTGAACAAGGAAATAACACAAATAACTCAAATAATTATACCACTCAAAGAGACAACCCTAATTCGCAGACATGGCTAAAGAGAAAGATACAAAGTTTTGATGAACAGAAGGATGACATTGGTGATTTTCTGAAAAGATATGAGGCAAAAATGTCTACATTTAATATGCCTGAAGAAGAATGGTCTGAAATACTGATAGACTTTGTTCATGGTCAAGCTCTAACAATATGCCAAAATCATGACCATCATATTGATGATAGCTATCAAGTTTTAAAAAGAGAATTATTGAATGCATATGGTCATAATGCTACAACTTTTAGAAAGAAATATTTTGACAATATACCATCATTAGGAATAGAACCCCAAACCACCATTAATATGGAAAAGGATTTCTTCAATAAGTGGGTAAAATTAGAAAAAGTGAATAACTCTTATGAAGGATTAAAAAATTTTATTCTAGTGGACAACTTTGTAAATAAATGTGATCCTCAATTACAATCTTTTATTAGAGAAAGAAACCCAAAAACTATAGATGAAATAACAGAGATAATGAGAGTATACAAAAATGCCTATCCAAATAAACCATTTTCTGATAGGGATAAGAGCAAAGTAGATTTAATAGGATACACCAAAGAAAATGTTGATAGAAGTAGAAATAGAAACAGATCAAATAGTGGAAATAGAAAATATAGTGAAATAACCTGTTTTAAATGTCAAGGAAAAGGTCATATAGCAGCTAACTGTAGAAGAGGGAATAGTAGGTCTGGAAGTAGAAATAGATACAATGAACAAAATAACAGTAGATATAGGAGTAGAGATAGGAATGACAGGGGAAATTATAGAAATAGGAATTACAGTAGGGAATACAAAAATAAAGGTACAGATAGGATATATTTCATGGAAGGAAATAGGAACAATTTTGCAGTGTACCCAGGGTTTGTAGATAGAATTCCGGTGGAATTAATCAGGGATTCAGGTTGTAACACCTTGGCAGTAAAAACTAAATTTGTCAAACCTCATTGGTATAAAGGGTTTACTAGGAAAGTAGAATTAGCAGATGGCACTGTAAGGGAATTTAAAGCTATAAGGGTATACATTGAAACCCCATTTTTCACTGGTTATTGTGATGGCATTGCAATACCAGAAATGAGATATGATATGTTAGTAGGAAACATAAAAGGAGTTAAAGAATGTTCAAGAAAAGAATTAGAAGACTGGCAAAACAAATACAAAAACATAAGACAAAATCATGAAAACATAGAAACACAAAATATAACAAGTATGATAATAACAAGATCAATGGATAAAAAAGATGAGAAACAGGAAAATACAATAAATGTAATAAGTAATGATAAAGAAAAAGAAACCAGTAATGTAATACAAATAGAAAATACAGATGTTAAGGAAAGAGAGATAGAAAATGAAACACAAAATAGTCTTGAAACACAAATATTTCAAAGTGAAAAAGAAACAACACCCACATTTGCATTAGAACAAATGAATGACAATATTATTGGGAAAATTTATTCGAGAATATCAGATAAAAACAATAATAATCCAATGGAGAAATTTTGCATAGAGAATAAAATATTGTTTAGACAAACAAGTAATGATAATAAGAAAATAAAACAACTTGTCTTACCACAGAAATATTGGAAAGATGTTTTAATCATGACACATGATAATAATTTAGCAGCA